>NW_027675320.1:1727500-1738346 GCF_965601325.2 Salmo salar | reverse complement strand
AGCATGAGATCTCATCATGACAAGCATAACATTGGGATTGAATAAAAAATATGTTTATTGTTGAACATTAGGTATTTATGGCCTAGAAACGGGAGCAGCTGCATAACATAAATCTACAATTATAGACGTGGTGTTTATTACATGGGAAGTAAGAGGGCAGAACAGTTAAAACCTTCTCTGTCTTGTGCTTCCTCTCATGATACCTCAACACACAGAGAGTAGTTTCCAGTACTGATATGAGACGTCATAAAAGCACTAGACAATGGTAGGATATGAACAGAGACATGCATATGTTCTCTGTGTGTATTATACATGCGTGTCTGTGTGTGGATGAAGCCTGGTAAAAAGATTCAGACACGGTTAATGCAACTGAAAAGCTTTTCTTTTTGGAAAACATGGTTTGTATTATGCTTGGCTTGGAGCGTGCAACAGTGAGAGGAACAAGAACCTCTTCAGCTGGGTACAGAGAAGAGCAGCTGGCCAACAACTTAAAGCCCAGTTCAGCAGGCCCTCCTATTAAGCTTGGTGTGGGCTCCAGGGATTGATACAGGGCAGAACAGACAACACATAAAATATGACAGTCCTATGATGGATGAGGGTCATGAGTCTCAGTTCAGCCGTATAAACACAACATCATGATGGTGTGTTACCACAATACATTTAATAGACAGGAATTAACAGATGCTGATTGCATTCCAGCACTGACAGCATACCATGAGGACAGAGGGGGAGGAGAGGAGGGGGAATGGGAGAGGGGGGTGAGGGAGGGAGAGGGGGGAGGAGAGGAGGGGGAGGGGGAATGGGAGTTGGGGGTGAGGGAGGGAGAGGGGGAGGAGAGGAGGGGGAGGGGGAATGGGAGTTGGGGGTGAGGGAGGGAGAGGGGGAGGGGGAGGAGCGGAGGGAGGGGGAGGAGAGGAGGGGGAATGGGAGTTGGGGGTGAGGGAGGTAGAGGGGGAGGGGGGAGAGGAGGGGGAATGGGAGTTGGGGTGAGGGAGGGAGAGGGGGGAGAGGGGGATTGGGAGGATGAGGGGGAGGGGGAGGAGCGGAGGGGGAGGGGGAGGAGAGGGAGGGGGAATGAGAGTTGGGGGTGAGGGAGGGAGGGAGAGGGGAGGAAGGGAGAGGGGAGAGGAGGGGGAATGGGAGTTGGGGGTGAGGGAGGGAGAGGGGGAGGGGGAGGAGAGGAGGGGGAATGAGAGTTGGGGGTGAGGGAGGGAGAGGGGGGAGGGGGAGGAGAGGGAATGGGAGTTGGGGGTGAGGGAGGGAGAGGGGAGGGGGGAGAGGAGGGGAGAGGAGGGGGAATGGGAGTTGGGGTGAGGGAGGGAGAGGGGGGAGGGAGGGAGGGAGAGGGGAGGGGGAGGAGGGGAGGGGGGAATGGGAGTTGGGGGAGGGAGGGAGAGGGGGAGGAGAGGAGGGGGAGGGGGAATGGGAGTTGGGGGTGAGGGAGGGAGAAGGGGGAGGGGGAGGAGCGGAGGGGGGAGGGGGAGGAGAGGAGGGGGAATGGGAGTTGGGGGTGAGGGAGGGAGAGGGGGGAGGGAGGGAGAGGGGGAGGGGGAGGAGAGGAGGGGGAATGGGAGTTGGGGGGAGGGAGGGAGAGGGGGGATCAGGCCCATGCGGAAGGATTTGATATTGACATATATTTTAACAACATGTATGGGCATGTATTTATGTATATATCCATTACAGATATGTAACTATGAGTTTAATACTGTATATGAATTACAGATATGTAAATATGTGTTTAATACTGTATATGAATTACAGATATGTAAATATGTGTTTAATACTGTATATGAATTACAGATGTGTAAATATGAGTTTAATACTGTATATGAATTACAGATATGTAAATATGAGTTTAATACTGTATATGAATTACAGATATGTAAATATGTGTTTAATACTGTATATGAATTACAGATATGTAAATATGACTTTAATACTGTATATGAATTACAGATATGTAAATATGAGTTTAATACTGTATATGAATTACAGATATGTAAATATGAGTTTAATACTGTATATGAATTACAGATGTGTAAATATGACTTTAATACTGTATATGAATTACAGATATGTAAATATGTGTTTAATACTGTATATGAATTACAGATATGTAAATATGTGTTTAATACTGTATATGAATTACAGATATGTAAATATGAGTTTAATACTGTATATGAATTACAGATATGTAAATATGAGTTTAATACTGTATATGAATTACAGATGTGTAAATATGACTTTAATACTGTATATGAATTACAGATGTGTAAATATGACTTTAATACTGTATATGAATTCAACACATGAGCTGGAGCACACCCAGAATAATCATTTCACGTGGAGGTGCTGACTAACAGCGAATAAACTATAAACTATATAAATAAAGGGAATCGCACAGTCCATATATAACCTCCCAGTAATGTATTGGGGTAAATCACCAACGCTTCGGCATCACTCTGCCATTCTTCAAGGTAATGTCATGAACGCTTCAACCAGGTTTATGTAGATATACTGTATAATTAAAATTAAAATAAACATACAGATATATTACACAATTGGCCATTTTTCATATATTTCAATTTCTTGTTTGTTTCTAT
The DNA here is from genome assembly GCF_965601325.2 of Salmo salar. Taxonomy (NCBI): domain Eukaryota; kingdom Metazoa; phylum Chordata; class Actinopteri; order Salmoniformes; family Salmonidae; genus Salmo; species Salmo salar. Next base: position 1,735,743 of record NW_027675320.1, on the reverse strand, counting down.
ATTTAAATATATGATGTGGAAAATACATTGACAGCATGCTGTGTTAGCTAGTAAAATATATTCCAAAATATATTTCATAAATATATGTTACTGTTATTGAATTGACCTTCATACAATAGCTAGGCAACGTTAACATTCAACGCATAAAACTACAAAACACTAAATATATAACGACTAATTACCTCTGTACACTTAACATCTGTACTGGAAAATACTTTATTTGAACATAAAATCGATACTTACAGTGCAGATTCCTTCACCTCCAGTTTCCACTTTCAGACCCCACTCGTTGCCAGTTACCCTGTGGTGGATAATGCAGAGACTGAGTCAGTGAAAACATTCCACACAAGATAAACAATAAAGGGGGTAAATGTTCATGAACTTGCTAGCCTAAATGATACCCAATACTAACGTTGGTTGGGGGTCTGTCCATAGGCAGCTGGGGCTCCTGACCAGAAGGACACACTGCAGGAGGGGAACAAATAGGATTATCGAGCTAGCCAGCTTTAACAGAAACAACCAACCCTGACTAAAGATAGTGAAGTTATCTAGCTAGCCAGTTCTATCAGAGACAACCAACCCTGACTAAAGATAGTGAAGTTAATCTAGCTAGCCAGTTCTATCAGAAACAACCAACCCTCACTGAAAGATAGTGAAGTTATCTAGCTAGCCAGTTCTATCAGAGACAACCAACCCTGACTAAAGATAGTGAAGTTATCTAGCTAGCCAGTTCTATCAGAGACAACCAACCCTGACTAAAGATAGTGAAGTTATCTAGCTAGCCAGCTTTATCAGAAACAACCAACCCTCAATAAAGATAGTGAAGTTATCAGAAACAACCAACCCTCACCAAAGATAGTAAAGTTAGTTAGCTAGCGAGCAACACATTGCTTGGCCAGCCCAAAAACACATTTAGCAACAGCTTTCACAATTAAATAATATCTAATACATACTTGAAAATAACTCTACTGAATTCTACACAACTTTAACTTTCGAAACAATTCTTACCTTGGTCAGTAGCTGGCAAGCTACAGAAGAAGACAGCTAGGTAGCCTAACGCTAGCTGTGTTAGCTAGCTCGATGAAAACTTGCTTGCAGTTGAAGAAATTATATTTTTCCTCTGTCAACCCACCAGGTTAAAAACATATTTCAATTCAATGTTCTGAATGTATAATCCAGGTAAAAAAAACATATTTCAATTCAATGATCTGAATGTATAATCCAATAAAATGCCATTATCCACTAGAAAAGCTTTTTGGTGGTGACATCTTCATTTCTCCTTATTCTGTAGAAAACAATAAATATAAAGGCTGCTCTGTCAATTGGAGACATGGCTGGGGGGCAGGCCTCGTGAACAAATTGGGATTGACAGCTCGGGGAAAAAAATATATTCATTATTTTAGCAAATATTTACAGATATGTTCCGTGTTCAAGTGTTCTTCCCGAAATAAACACCTAATTTATTTTGATTCTGTGTCATAAGTGGCAGGTAGATTATACCTCAATCGCTGCACAATGAATTTCCAAACACAACTAGATCCCGAGTGGCGCAGCGGTCTAAGGCACCGTATCTCAGTGAAAGAAGCATCATTCTACAGACCCTGGTTTGATTCCAGGCTGTATCACAACCGGACGTGATTGTCCCTGGCATTTGGTAAGGCAGAGCTGAGGCCACCTTCCTCTTGTTTTGACAACTCCGTGTTTTAGTTTCCCTGTGGCTCAGTTGGTAGAGCAGCATGGTGTGTGCAACGCCAGCAGGGTGTGTGCAACGCCAGCAGGGTGTGTGCAACGCCAGCATGGTGTGTGCAACGCCAGCAGGGTGTGTGCAACGCCAGCAGGGTGTGTGTGCAACGCCAGCAGGGTGTGTGCAACGCCAGCAGGGTTGTGTGCAACGCCAGCATGGCGTGTGCAACGCCAGCAGGGCGTGTGCAACGCCAGCATGGTGTGTGCAACGCCAGCAGGGGTGGTGGTGCAATACACAGTCATATTAGTCTTCCCTGTAGCTCAGTTGGTAGAGCATGGTGTTTGCAACGCCAGGGTTGTGTGTTCGATTTCCACGGGGGGCCAGTACCAAAAAAAAAAAAATGGCATGAATTGTATGCATTCACTACTGTAAGTCGCTCTGGATAAGAGTGTCTGCTAAATGACTAAAATGTAAGTGTCCTCGCTGCGGAGTGACATGGCTGTACAAACCTCCGTCTCAAAAGTACAGACTGGCTCCTTTATGGTCTGCTACAGCACTCCCTCGGAGGGAAGAGAGGCTTCCAACCGGTTTCATATACCGTAATGACTCAGGGTTATAAAATGCTTCTCTTCTGGCCTGAGGTGAAATACCAGTATTCATCAAGGTTATGCTGGGATGATGCTCTAGATGTTCTTTCTTTAAAGACTGGCTGTGTCTGTAATACAAAACACTAGTTAGGACTGTCTGAAGACTGGCTGGTGTCTGTAATACAAAACACTAGTTAGGACTGTCTGAAGACTGGCTGTGTCTGTAATACAAAACACTAGTTAGGACTGTCTGAAGACTGGCTGTGTCTGTAATACAAAACACTAGTTAGGACTGTCTGAAGGACTGGCTGTGTCTGTAATACAAAACACTAGTTAGGACTGTCTGAAGACTGGCTGTGTCTGTAATACAAAACACTAGTTAGGACTGTCTGAAGACTGGCTGTGTCCTGTAATACAAAACACGAGATAGAGAGGATGGAAGATGATGACATTCTCCCTCCAGGACCTCCCATTCTCCCTCCAGGACCTCCCATTCTCCCTCCAGGACCTCCCAGTCTCCCTCCAGGGACCTCCTATTTCTCCCTCCAGGACCTCCCATTCTCCCTCCAGGGCCTCCCATTCCTCCCTCCAGGACCTCCTATTCTCCCTCCAGTGGCCTCCCATTCTCCCTCCAGGGCCTCCCATTCTCCCTCCAGGACCTCCCATTCTCCCTCCAGGACCGCCCATTCTCCCTCCAGGACCTCCCATTCTCCCTCCAGGAACCTCCCATTCTCCCTCCAGGACCTCCCATTCCTCCCTTCAGTACCTCCCATTCTCCCTCTCAGGACCTCCCATTCTCCCTCCAGGGCCTCCCATTCTCCCTCCAGGACCTCCCAATCTCCCTCCAGGACCTCCCATTCTCCCTCCAGGACCCTCCCTCCAGGGCCTCCCAATCTCCCTTCAGTACCTCCTATTCTCCCTCCAGGGCCTCCCATTCTCCCTCCAGGACCTCCTATCACCAGACAGGACAGGTTTACAGTAATTCAGTATTGATTTGCAGAAGGCCCATCAGTACTATATTGCATTATATTATTGTGCTACTATATTAACAGGAATTTGAAATATTAGTACATATTTTTGTATTGTTCTTAAGCACATGAGGATTGTAAACCTCCTAGTATAGAGCATGTAATATGATGTCCCTACTGCAACTACCATTTTAAAACCACACGGCCGTACTTTAAGTGACCCGGTATCGAACCGATCCAGAGCCAATGGAGGTGGCTGTAAATGGATGTGACTCCTTCATAGAGCAGACGATAACCTTATGGCTCATTTTGCTCTTCAGAAAATACCTCTGTCCCATCGTCAGAAACAGGGCAACAAGTGCTCTTCCTGTTCCACAAAACCATCGTCACTTACACAATCGGGAACTCACACTAAATTCATTATAAGCCATCCATTCAACTCTAACTAATACAGAATTAATAGCACTCAAAAATAGCCAAATTATTTACTAAAAAATCCAGACAGAAGAAATTAAATCGCAATTATCATAAAATCCATCATTGTAATTCACACAGTGGCGCGGTGTTTGGATAGGTAAATGATTTTCTAATATTGCAATTTGCATAAGTAGCCCCGGAGATGGGTTATCATTTTCGATCCCACACAATTACAATTCCAGCGCCATACATCAGAGCTGCTAGCTATGTAAAACCACATCACTAAATTAAACCAGCATTTACAGACTCGGGCTCGTTCCACTGGTCCTGCCGCTGACCTTCGCCGAGGCAGAGGCGTCTCACAAGTGCCTGACTGGAACTACAAACATAATGAGCAGCCAGAGAGGGAACCATTAAAAATAATTTACACAAGCCTTCATTTACAACATCTTTTGATAGCCAAGCTTCCCTGGTGTTTAGATGGGCCGACAGCCCCCGACCGTGTGGAGAGCACGGGAAGGAGGCGGCGCGGGGGAATGAGTGTGAGGACGAGCGGGTGAGAGAGCGGGGATACCTAAGTGGATAATTTAAGAGGCTGTTGGGGCGCCGCGAGAGGCTCCTCTCTGATTGTCTGCCGTGTCAAGTGTTTCTCTCAGCCTGAGCCACATGAGGTGCTGCCAATCGCACACTAATTACTGAACTAGGGAGGAGGGGGGAGACAGGAGGAGGCTGGGAGACAAAAGGAGAGGCTAGGAGAAAAGGAGAGGTTGGGGGAGAAAAGGAGAGGTTGGGGGAGAAAAAGGAGAGTCTGGGAGAAAAGTAGAGGATGGGGGAGGAAAGGGAGAGTCTGGGAGAAAAGGAGAGGTTGGGGGAGGGAAAGGAGAGGCTGGGAGAAAAGGAGAGGCTGGAGGAGGAAAGGAGAGGCTGGGGGAAGATGAGGGGGCTGGGGGACAAAGGAGAGGCTGAGGGAGAAAGAAGAGGCTGGGGGAGAAAAGGACGAGGATGGGGGAGGATGAGAGGGCTGGGGGAGGAAAGGGAGAGGTGCTGAGGGAGAAAGGAGAGGCTGGGGGAGAAAAGGAGATGGTTATGGGAGGATGTACTGGACAAACTCCATCTATCTGTGGTGGGAACACAGTACTGGACAACTCCATCTATCTGCTGAGGAACACAGTACTGGACAACTCCATCTATCTGCTGTGGGAACACAGTACTGGACAACTCCATCTATCTGCTGTGGGAACACAGTACTGGACAACTCCATCTATCTACTGAGGAACACAGTACTGGACAACTCCATCTATCTGCTGTGGGAACACAGTACTGGACCAAGTCCATCTATCTACTGTGGGAACACAGTACTGGGACAACTCCATCTATCTACTGTGGAACACAGTACTGGACAACTCCATCTATCTGCTGAGGAACACAGAACTGGACAACTCCATCTATCTGCTTTGGAAACACAGTACTGGACAACTCCATCTATCTGCTTTGGAAACACAGCACTGACAACTCCATCTATCTACTGTGGGACACAGTACTGGACAACTCCATCTATCTACTGTGGAACACAGTACTGGACAACTCCATCTATCTGCTGAGGGAACACAGTACTGGACAACTCCATCTATCTACTGAGGAACACAGTACTGGACAACTCCATCTATCTGCTGTGGGAACACAGTACTGGACAACTCCATCTATCTACTGTGGAACACAGTACTGGACAACTCCATCTATCTGCTGTGGGAACACAGTACTGGACAACTCCATCTATCTGCTGAGGAACACAGTACTGGACAACTCCATCTATCTGCTGTGGAAACACAGTACTGGACAACTCCATATATCTGCTGTGAAACACAGTACTGGACAACTCCATGTATCTGCTGAGGAACACAGTACTGGACAACTCCATCTCTCTGCTGAGGAACACAGTACTGGACAACTCCATGTATCTGCTGAGGAACACAGTACTGGACAACTCCATCTATCTGCTGTGGAACACAGTACTGGACAACTCCATCTATCTACTGTGGAAACACAGCACTGGACAACTCCATCTATCTGCTTTGGAAACACAGCACTGGACAACTCCATCTATCTACTGTGGGACACAGTACAGGACAACTCCATCTATCTACTGAGGAACACAGTACTGGACAACTCCATCTATCTGCTGTGGAACACAGTACTGGACAACTCCATCTATCTACTGTGGAAACACAGCACTGGACAACTCCATCTATCTGCTTTGGAAACACAGCACTGGACAACTCCATCTATCTACTGTGGGACACAGTACAGGACAACTCCATCTATCTACTGTGGGACACAGTACTGGGCAACTCCATGTATCTACTGAGGAAACACAGTACTGGACAACTCCATCTATCTGCTGAGGAACACAGTACTGGACAACTCCATCTCTCTACTGTGGAACACAGTACTGGACAACTCCATCTATCTGCTGAGGGAACACAGTACTGGGCAACTCCATCTATCTACTGTGGAAACACAGCACTGGACAACTCCATCTATCTGCTGAGGAACACAGTACTGGGCAACTCCATCTATCTGCTGTGGAACACAGTACTGGACAACTCCATCTATCTACTGTGGAAACACAGTACTGGATAACTCCATCTATCTGCTGCGGAAACACAGTACTGGACAACTCCATCTATCTGCTGAGGAACACAGTACTGGATAACTCCATCTATCTGCTGCGGAAACACAGCACTGGACAACTCCATCTATCTACTGCGGAAACACAGTACTGGATAACTCCATCTATCTGCTGCGGAAACACAGTACTGGACAACTCCATCTACCTGCACTGGGATGGTTGTCAGTAAGAATGACTTTCAGTGGTCATGGTTTGGTCATTGACAACAAGACAAGACCTATTAGTGTGTGTTGGTGATAATCATCTACTCCTTGTCTTCCAGACAGCAGTATTACAGTAATAAGTCCAGAATACTTCTGAATACCCACAGCATACAGTTATTATACCGATATTACACAAACACTATCATCAGGTTGAGTTTACTGCGATTCTTCCAAAAAAAACACCTTTCAGATTCTGGTAATCAGCTGTTCTGCTGTGTAATTTGATCCGAACGCTAAACACGAAGACGTGATATTTAATACACTCTGCTTTTTTCTAAGTGCATTGAATGGAAAGTAAAAATGATACAGTCTACATAGGGGATTCCATCTATCACCTAGGCCTCTTTCCCCCTGTAACTGTAGAGGATTTGGTGTAAAGTACAGCTGTCCTTTTACTCATTGTGTTATAAGTCAGGAAAAGCAGTCATTTACTCAAACGGTGTTTCCAGACAGAAAATGAAGGGGTGTAGTAGTGTCTGTCGGATGAGGATGAGGGTGTGGGCTGTCGCCAGCCAGTGTGTTCACTACATGAACCATGGCCCAAAAAAAACACATTAAACATACAGGCCCACACAAAGGGTCCATTGCTGCAAGAAGGACGACAACAGCATGTGATGAGGACACAGCGGACGAACACACACCACACCACAATGTCCTGACTGGTGACAGGCTGATTAACACACCACAATGTCCTGACTGGGGACAGGCTGATTAACACACACCACACCACAATGTCCTGACTGGGGACAGGCTGATTAACACACACCACACCACAATGTCCTGACTGGTGACAGGCTGATTAACACACACCACACCACAATGTCCTGACTGGTGACAGGCTGATTAACACACCACAATGTCCTGACTGGTGACAGGCTGATTAACACACACCACACCACAATGTCCTGACTGGTGACAGGCTGATTAACACACACCACACCACAATGTCCTGACTGGTGACAGGCTGATTAACACACCACAATGTCCTGACTGGTGACAGGCTGATTAACACACACCACACCACAATGTCCTGACTGGTGACAGGCTGATTAACACACACCACACCACAATGTCCTGACTGGTGACAGGCTGATTAACACACACCACACCACAATGTCCTGACTGGGGACAGGCTGATTAACACACCACAATGTCCTGACTGGGGACAGGCTGATTAACACACACCACACCACAATGTCCTGACTGGGGACAGGCTGATTAACACACCACAATGTCCTGACTGGTGACAGGCTGATTAACACACACCACACCACAATGTCCTGACTGGTGACAGGCTGATTAACACACACCACACCACAATGTCCTGACTGGTGACAGGCTGATTAACACACACCACACCACAATGTCCTGACTGGTGACAGGCTGATTAACACACACCACACCACAATGTCCTGACTGGTGACAGGCTGATTAACACACCACAATGTCCTGACTGGTGACAGGCTGATTAACACACACCACACCACAATATCCTGACTGGTGACAGGCTGATTAACACACCACACCACAATGTCCTGACTGGTGACAGGCTGATTAACACACCACAATGTCCTGACTGGTGACAGGCTGATTAACACACCACAATGTCCTGACTGGGGACAGGCTGATTAACACACACCACACCACAATGTCCTGACTGGGGACAGGCTGATTAACACACACCACACCACAATG
>NW_027675320.1:1607500-1722500 GCF_965601325.2 Salmo salar | reverse complement strand
TGTTTCAGAATTAGGGTGCTTAATGATCAGGCCCTTTTTTGTTGTTGTCAATTTCCGACTAAAAAAAATGTCAAACCCAAATCTGACTGCCTGTAGCTCAGGACCTGAAGCAAGGATATGCATATTCTTAAAACCATTTGAAAGGAAACATTTGGACGTTTTTGGAAATGTGAAATTAATGTAGGAGAATATAACACATTAGATCTGGTAAAAGATAATACAAAACCAAAAAAATATGTGTTTTTAATTATTTATTTTCTTCCATTGTCTTCGAAATGCAAGAGAAAAGGCCATACATTGAGATAGGATCCTATGTGTACATCAGATGTTGTCCACAAGATGGCAGCAGTTTGTGTGCAAAGTTTCTGACTGATCCAGTGAAGAATTACATCACTACACAATATTTTGTATCAAGTCTGCCAGGAGTTTGCCCAAATGTACGGAATTGGTCAATTTACATTTTCAAATACATAACTACAGAAAACAAACAAAAATTATGTGGCAATAAAACATTTAAATTTCCACACTCCCAGGAATTTTTCTTCTTGCATTTTGGACATTTTTCTATTTATGTTTCTGTCTATTTCTTAGCCCATGTTAAAATACCCTCCAGTGGTCTGTATTGCCCTATATACAGACCCTCCAGTGGTCTGTAATGCCCTATATAAAGACCCTCCAGTGGTCTGTATTGCCCTATATAAAGACCCTCCAGTGGTCTGTATTGCCCTATATACAGACCCTCCAGTGGTCTGTAATGCCCTATATATAGACCCTCCAGTGGTCTGTAATGCCCTATATAAAGACCCTCCAGTGGTCTGTATTGCCCTATATAAAGACCCTCCAGTGGTCTGTATTGCCCTATATACAGACCCTCCAGTGGTCTGTATTGCCGTATATGAAGACCCTCCCACTAGGAGATAACCAATCTGTTGTGTTTCCAGCACACTAGGAGATAACCAATCTGATGTGTTTCCAGCCCACTAGGAGATAACCAGCCCACTAGGAGATAACCAATCTGTTGTGTTTCCAGCCCACTAGGAGATAACCAATCTGATGTGTTTCCAGCCCACTAGGAGATAACCAGCCCACTAGGAGATAACCAATCTGATGTGTTTCCAGCCCACTAGGAGAAAACCAATCTGATATGTTTCCAGCCCACTAGGAGATAACCAGCCCACTAGGAGATAACCAATCTGTTGTGTTTCCAGCCCACTAGGAGATAACCAATCTGATATATTTCCAGCCCACTAGGAGATTACCAGCCCACTAGGAGATAACCAATCTGATGTGTTTCCAGCCCACTAGGAGATAACCAGCCCACTAGGAGATAACCAATCTGTTGTGTTTCCAGCCCACTAGGAGATAACCAATCTGATGTGTTTCCAGCCCACTAGGAGATAACCAGCCCACTAGGAGATAACCAATCTGATATGTTTCCAGCCCACTAGGAGATAACCAATCTGATGTGTTTCCAGCCCACTAGGAGATAACCAGCCCACTAGGAGATAACCAATCTGTTGTGTTTCCAGCCCACTAGGAGATAACCAGCCCACTAGGAGATAACCAATCTGATGTGTTTCCAGCCCACTAGGAGATAACCAGCCCACTAGGAGATAACCAATCTGATGTGTTTCCAGCCCACTAGGAGATAACCAGCCCACTAGGAGATAACCAATCTGATGTGTTTCCAGCCCACTAGGAGATAACCAGCCCACTAGGAGATAACCAATCTGATGTGTTTCCAGCCCACTAGGAGATAACCAGCCCACTAGGAGATAACCAATCTGTTGTGTTTCCAGCCCACTAGGAGATAACCAGCCCACTAGGAGATAACCAATCTGATGTGTTTCCAGCCCACTAGGAGATAACCAGCACACTAGGAGATAACCAATCTGTTGTGTTTCCAGCCCACTAGGAGATAACCAGCCCACTAGGAGATAACCAATCTGATGTGTTTCCAGCCCACTAGGAGATAACCAGCACACTAGGAGATAACCAATCTGTTGTGTTTCCAGCCCACTAGGAGATAACCAATCTGATGTGTTTCCAGCCCACTAGGAGATAACCAGCCCACTAGGAGATAACCAATCTGTTGTGTTTCCAGCCCATGTGCTTTCCAGCTCACTAGGAGAAAAACAATGCATATTAACAAGCATTTTATGAAGTGCTGTAAAAACAGGTTGTAATAAACCAAAGCGTTGGTCCTGGGCAGCTGCATGTCACTGATCTAAATCACACAGAGAACCCTGGCAGCCATTCCTTGACAAAACACTCCCCTTTATTTACACGCTTCACAGTAACCTAATAACCCGTCGCAAATGTGGAAAAGAGGAATAAGGAGGGAAATAATTAGCATATTAATCTTTTTCATACCATCATCTTTCAGGTTTCAGGAGACCGCGCTGTCATTGAAATCTACACGCAGCCCCTTTGCATTAGAATTCCTTCTGGATGGGTCAATTGTTCCGTAATAAAAGGAGAGAAGGTGTACTTCATGCAGGAGATTTATGTTGGGCCATTTGTTCATATTCACGTGCTGTTGAATAGCCTCAATTCACATGGTGACGGCAGCTCATATCAGCTGCTCTGCAGGCCCACAGATCACTTACCGCCAGCAATGAATTTCATTTGCAGGACAAAAAACGGAGGAGAAATTAGCTACAACAGTCTATTGATTTTTTTAATTTTTTTATTTTTTGCTGAAGAGAAGCCTGTATAACAGCTCTATTGCCCTCATAATGATTAGTGACAAAAGTTTAATTAAGCAATTATAAAGCCAATAGTAGAGCTGTCTGGTTTGCTTAGCTTGAGCCTGTTTAGGACTTTATCACATCACAGCAGCTGGAATGTGCTTGAAGAGATTAATGCTGCCAGAACACAGATGCCCACTTTAATAGGGCTCCGTGATGCCGTCTCAATGAAGTTCACAAAACACAACGCTTCCCTTTATCAAATTACAAGTCTGCTTTTCATGAATATGGAGAAAGAGAAGAAGAAGAAGAAGAAGGGAAAAAAAAAATCCCTCTATGGCTTCAAGGTGTAATTATAAAGACATACAACAGAAGGACAGACAATAGTGTTTTGGTAATCTGGCTGTATGAACGATGCATGATATTGTGGTGGTGAATAAAGAGAGAGAGGGTGTTCTAAAGAGGATTTCCCATTCTACAGATACTCAGACAATTGGTGGATATTTCTGAGCGTTTGCTTAATGTTTTATTTGATTCCTCTTGTCTTTTTCTGTTTTTTTTTTTTTCTTTCCTTTCTCTGAAATTGATTAGATTATCGTGCTCTCGCATGCTTGCAGAAATATACATGAGGTTGTGGGTCAAAAACGTTGTACTAAAAGTTGCTTTAATATGTCTTGCATGTGATCTATATGACTGAAGATAGATAATTGTTTCGGGAAAATACCAATTTTTATTCTAAATTAATATTCGTCTACCTATCTGCCAGCGTAAAACAGGTTAGGTATACATGAATATTCTGAATTAATTTTCTGAAAAAATAAAATTTAAAATTAAATAAATGTAGGGAAATATACGCAGACTAAATGCTCCAGAAATATATACTATATTCCAGGGTTAAATACATGGTACGATACTGCTCTACAGTCCAGTGTATTATAAAGAACATATAGTATATTAAAGGTATGTTTGGATTCTACTGTATATATTATATATACCCTTAATATACTGCTCTACAGTCCAGTGTATTATATAGAACATATAGTATATTAAGGGTATGTTTGGATTCTACTGTATATATTATATATACCCTTAATATACTGCTCTACAGTCCAGTGTATTATATAGAACATATAGTATATTAAGGGTATGTTTGGATTCTACTGTATATATTATATATACCCTTAATATACTGCTCTACAGTCCAGTGTATTATAAAGAACATATAGTATATTAAGGGTATGTTTGGATTCTACTGTATATATTATATATACCCTTAATATACTGCTCTACAGTCCAGTGTATTATATAGAACATATAGTATATTAAGGGTATGTTTGGATTCTACTGTATATATTATATATACCCTTAATATACTGCTCTACAGTCCAGTGTATTATATAGAACATATAGTATATTCAAGGTATGTTTGGATTCTACTGTATATATTATATATACCCTTAATATACTGCTCTACAGTCCAGTGTATTATATAGAACATATAGTATATTAAGGGTATGTTTGGATTCTACTGTATATATTATATATACCCTTAATATACTGCTCTACAGTCCAGTGTATTATATAGAACATATAGTATATTAAAGGTATGTTTGGATTCTACTGTATATATTATATATACCCTTAATATACACTGCTCAAAAAAATAAAGGGAACACTTAAACAACACAATGTAATTTCAAGTCAATCACACTTCTGTGAAATCAAACTGTCCACTTAGGAAGATTTTTTTTAATTTCATTCAGATCTAGGATGTGTTGTTTAATTGTTCCCTTTATTTTTTTGAGCAGTATAGTATATTAAGGGTATGTTTGGATTCTACTCTACAATGCATTAGACAATACATTATAACTAAAACCCGCTCAAAGAGCATGTTTGGGTAATATTCTACAACCCGGTGTATTCTGGGAGGTTATTAGGAAGTTAAACCTGTTGAGGGTCATCAGCACATTAGATGATTTAATTGGTTGTGAATCAGGTTGTGTCACTATTGACATGACTCCTCCAGTCTGAGGAAAGCCTTTCAAGCTGGTGCTCTAGAAAAGTTAGGGTTAGGGTTAGGGTGAGGGTTAGGGGTTAGGGTTAGGGTTAGGGTTAGGGTGAGGGTTAGGGTGAGGGTGAGGGTGAGGGTTAGGGGTTAGGGGTTAGGGTTAGGGTTAGGGTGAGGGTTAGGGTTAGGGTTAGGGGTTAGGGTTAGGGTTAGGGTGAGGGTTAGGGTTAGGGTGAGGGTTAGGGTTAGGGTGAGGGTGAGGGTTAGGGTGAGGGTGAGGGTTAGGGTTAGGGGTTAGGGTTAGGGGTTAGGGTGAGGGTTAGGGTGAGGGTTAGGGTTAGGGTTAGGGGTTAGGGTGAGGGTTAGGGGTTAGGGTGAGGGTTAGGGTTAGGGTTAGCCAGCCTTTCAAGCTGGGTGCTCTAGAAAAGGACAGGTAACACAGGGACAGATATACATGTAGGGAATGAAGGCTTTACTGAAGCTAAATGTCCTCAATCAAACCTCATGAAGTGGAGGCTTTACAGACCTCATGAGGTGAAGGCTTTACAGACCTCATGAAGTGAAGGCTTTACAGACCTCATGAGGTGGAGGCTTTACAGACCTCATGAAGTGGAGGCTTTACTGACCTCATGAAGTGGAGGCTTTACAGACCTCATGAAGTGGAGGCTTTACAGACCTCATGAAGTGGAGGCTTTACAGACCTCATGAGGTGAAGGCTTTACAGACCTCATGAGGTGAAGGCTTTACAGACCTCATGAAGTGAAGGCTTTACAGACCTCATGAGGTGAAGGCTTTACAGACCTCATGAAGTGAAGGCTTTACAGACCTCATGAAGTGAAGGCTTTACAGACCTCATGAGGTGAAGGCTTTACAGACCTCATGAGGTGAAGGCTTTACAGACCTCATGAGGTGAAGGCTTTACAGACCTCATGAAGTGGAGGCTTTACAGACCTCATGAGGTGAAGGCTTTACAGACCTCATGAAGTGAAGGCTTTACAGACCTCATGAAGTGGAGGCTTTACTGACCTCATGAGGTGAAGGCTTTACAGACCTCATGAAGTGAAGGCTTTACAGACCTCATGAAGTGAAGGCTTTACAGACCTCATGAGGTGAAGGCTTTACAGACCTCATGAAGTGAAGGCTTTACAGACCTCATGAAGTGGAGGCTTTACTGACCTCATGAGGTGAAGGCTTTACAGACCTCATGAAGTGAAGGCTTTACAGACCTCATGAGGTGAAGGCTTTACAGACCTCATGAAGTGAAGGCTTTACAGACCTCATGAGGTGAAGGCTTTACAGACCTCATGAAGTGAAGGCTTTACAGACCTCATGAAGTGGAGGCTTTACAGACCTCATGAGGTGAAGGCTTTCCGGAAGTTATACATACACAGTCAGACCTCATGAAGTGAAGGCTTTACTCAAGCTAAATGTCCTATATTTCTTGAAGTTATACATACATTTACATTTTTCATTTTAGTCATTTAGCAGACGCTCTTATCCAGAGCGACTTACAGTAGTGAATACATACATTACATTAATTACAGTAGTGAATACATACATTACATTAATTACAGTAGTGAATACATACATTACATTAATTACAGTAGTGAATACATACATTACATTAATTACAGTAGTGAATACATACATTACATTAATTACAGTAGTGAATACATACATTACATTAATAACAGTAGTGAATACATACATTACATTAATTACAGTAGTGAATACATACATTACATTAATTACAGTAGTGAATACATACATTACATTAATTACAGTAGTGAATACATACATTACATTAATTACAGTAGTGAATACATACATTACATTAATTACAGTAGTGAATACATACATTACATTAATTACAGTAGTGACTACATACATTTCATGCATTTATTATTATTATTATTTATTTTTTTGTACTGGCCCCCCGTGGGAATCGAACCCACAACCCTGGCGTTGCACACACCATGCTGGCGTTGCAAACACCATGCTCTACCAACTGAGCCACAGGGAAAGCTCAGTCCTCTAAATTTTAGGACACAATAAGCAGTAGTAGCAGCAGTATCAGTAGTTGTAGTTGTAGTAGCAGTAGCAGTAGTAGCAGCAGCAGTATCAGTAGTAGTAGTAGTAGCAGTATCAGTAGTAGCAGTATCAGTAGTAGTAGTAGTAGCAGCAGTATCAGTAGTATTAGTAGTAGCAGTAGCAGCAGTATCAGTAGTATTAGTAGAAGCAGTAGCAGCAGTATCAGTAGTATTAGTAGTAGTAGTAGTAGTAGTAGTAGTAGCAGCAGTATTAGTAGTATTAGTAGTAGTAGTAGTAGTAGTAGCAGCAGTATTAGTAGTATTAGTAGTAGTAGTAGTAGTAGCAGCAGTATTAGTAGTAGTAGTAGTAGTAGTAGCAGCAGTATCAGTAGTATTAGTAGTAGTAGTAGTAGTAGCAGCAGTATTAGTAGTATTAGTAGTAGTAGTAGTAGTAGCAGCAGTATTAGTAGTATTAGTAGTAGTAGTAGTAGTAGTAGTAGTAGTAGTAGCAGCAGTATTAGTAGTAGTAGTAGTAGTAGTAGTAGTAGCAGTAGCAGTAACACAACACTTAGGCTATTACTAATTTATATATTTAAATGTTATTTATTATATATTTTTCTGTCCTTTTTCTCCCTAATTTAGTGATATCCAATTAGTAGTTAC
The DNA here is from genome assembly GCF_965601325.2 of Salmo salar. NCBI lineage: Eukaryota > Metazoa > Chordata > Actinopteri > Salmoniformes > Salmonidae > Salmo > Salmo salar. Next base: position 1,715,109 of record NW_027675320.1, on the reverse strand, counting down.
AGTCTTGTCTCATCGCTGCAACTCCCGTACGGACTCGGGAGAGGCGAAGGTAGAGAGCCGTGCGTCCTCTGAAACACGACCCAACCAAGCTGCACTGGTCCTGAGCACGCCGCTCCCTTAACCCGGAAGCACGCCGCTCCAACGTGTCGGAGGAAACTACGTACAACTGGCGACACGAGTCAACGAGCACGCGCCCAGCCCACCACAAGGAGTCGCTAGAGCACGAGGTCCCGTGTGGCTCAGTTGGTAGAGCATGGTGTTTGCAACGCCAGGGTTGTGGGTTCGATTCCCACGGGGGACCAGTACGGAGAAAAAAAATGTATGAAATGTATGCATTCACTACCGTAAGTCGCCCTGGATAAGAACGTCTGCTAAAATGACTAAAAAAATGTAAATGTAAAATGCACGACTGGACAAGGACATTCCGCCCGACCAAACCCTCCCCTAATCCGGACAATGCTGGGCCAATTCTGCACCGCCTCATGAGACTCCCAGTACTAATATCAACCCAACGTTGGGCTGCTGTCATAATACTAATATCCACCCAACGTTGGGCTGCTGTCATAATACTAATATCCACCCAACGTTGGGCTGCTGTCATAATACTAATATCACCACAACATTGGGCTGCTGTCATAATACTAATATCAACCCAACATTGGGCTGCTGTCATAATACTAATATCACCACAACATTGGGCTGCTGTCATAATACTAATATCAACCCAACGTTGGGCTGCTGTCATAATACTAATATCAACCCAACGTTGGGCTGCTGTCATAATACTAATATCACCACAACGTTGGGCTGCTGTCATAATACTAATATCACCACAACATTGGGCTGCTGTCATAATACTAATATCCACCCAACGTTGGGCTGCTGTCATAATACTAATATCAACCCAACGTTGGGCTGCTGTCATAATACTAATCCTGTAAAAATACACAGAGGCCACAACTATCCATAATGTATTTATATCTATGGAAATAAAACTATTATAAGTCAGGAATCTTAGAAAGCTCTGGGAAATGTTTACACAGTCTATGATACCGCTGCTCTTTGCACTACATTTTGAACCTCAGATTAATTTAGTATCATAGACTATGTCTTCATGAATCCTCAACCAAACTGAGCCCTTTTTAAATGCGTTTACATGGGTTCCCAATCCAGACCTGTCATCCTAACGGATAACGCTGGAGCACCATGAGATGGTCTGAGACCTATTCTAAATATGTCTTGTGCCGTTGTGTGGATTTTTCGGTTATTTAGTAAACAGGGTACATACTTCTACCATGAATAATCCTCCGGCTTTACGGAGTTCCACATCAGCCGTCGATCCACTAGAAGAAGACTGATCATCTCAAGACAGAAATACTTCAATGATTTGGATTAAAACGTGCAGTTTTCACATTTATGTTCAACAAGAAGAAAGGAAAAACCCATCCCAATGTATTCCAATGAGCCCTCTGTTGGCAAATCCTAAAATAACACATTTTTATCAATGATCATGAATGGTAGTAATCAAATCAAATGAAATAAATGCTTATTGGTTACATACACATGTTTAGCAGATGTTAACACAAGGGCAGCGGAAAAAAAAAATCGCTTGTGTTTCTATCTCCAACAGTGCAGTGACAGCAGTTCCACTGAACGATCCCTCCAATAAGAGTCACTATTCTATTCTCCTTCACAGTAAGTCTACTGTAGAGGATATAGGATTAATCCATCCAGTCTACTGTAGAGGCTATAGGGTTAATCCATCCAGTCTACTGTAGAGGCTATAAGGTTAATCCATCCAGTCTACTGTAGAGGCTATAACGGTAGAGGGTTAATCCATCCAGTCTACTGTAGAGGCTATAGGATTAATCCATCCAGTCTACTGTAGAGGCTATAACGGTAGAGGGTTAATCCATCCAGTCTACTGTAGAGGATATAGGGTTAATCCATCCAGTCTACTGTAGAGGCTATAACGGTAGAGGGTTAATCCATCCAGTCTACTGTAGAGGCTATAACGGTAGAGGGTTAATCCATCCAGTCTACTGTAGAGGCTATAGGGTTAATCCATCCAGTCTACTGTAGAGGCTATAACGGTAGAGGGTTAATCCATCCAGTCTACTGTAGAGGCTATAACGGTAGAGGGTTAATCCATCCAGTCTACTGTAGAGTCTATAACGGTAGAGGGTTAATCCATCCAGTCTACTGTAGAGGCTATAGGGTTAATCCATCCAGTCTACTGTAGAGGCTATAACGGTAGAGGGTTAATCCATCCAGTCTACTGTAGAGGCTATAGGGTTAATCCATCCAGTCTACTGTAGAGGCTAGAGGGTTAATCCATCCAGTCTACTGTAGAGGCTATAGGGTTAATCCATCCAGTCTACTGTAGAGGCTATAACGGTAGAGGGTTAATCCATCCAGTCTACTGTAGAGGCTAGAGGGTTAATCCATCGAGTCTACTGTAGAGGCAATAACGGAGGAGGGTTAATCCATCCAGTCTACTGTAGAGGCTATAGGGTTAATCCATCCAGTCTACTGTAGAGGCTATAACGGTAGAGGGTTAATCAATCCAGTCTACTGTAGAGGCTATAGGGCTAATCCATCCAGTCTACTGTAGAGGCTATAACGATAGAGGGTTAATCCATCCAGTCTACTGTAGAGGCTATAGGGTTAATCCATCCAGTCTACTGTAGAGGCTTTAACGGTAGAGGGTTAATCCATCCAGTCTACTGTAGAGACTAGAGGGTTAATCCATCCAGTCTACTGTAGAGGCTATAGGGTTAATCCATCCAGTCTACTGTAGAGGCTATAGGGTTAATCCATCCAGTCTACTGTAGAGGCTATAACGGTAGAAGGTTAATCCATCCAGTCTACTGTAGAGGCTAGAGGGTTAATCCATCCAGTCTACTGTAGAGGCTATAGGGTTAATCCATCCAGTCTACTGTAGAGGCTGTAACGGTAGAGGGTTAATCCATCCAGTCTACTGTAGAGGCTAGAGGGTTAATCCATCCAGTCTACTGCAGAGGCTATAACGGTAGAGGGTTAATCCATCCAGTCTACTGTAGAGGCTATAGGGTTAATCCATCCAGTCTACTGCAGAGGCTATAACGGTAGAGGGTTAATCCATCCAGTCTACTGTAGAGGATATAGGGTTAATCCATCCAGTCTACTGTAGAGGCTATAGGGTTAATCCATCCAGTCTACTGTAGAGGCTATAGGGTTAATCCATCCAGTCTACTGTAGAGGCTATAGGGTTAATCCATCCAGTCTACTGTAGAGGCTATAACGGTAGAGGGTTAATCCATCCAGTCTACTGTAGAGGCTATAGGGTTAATCCATCCAGTCTACTGTAGAGGCTATAGGGTTAATCCATCCAGTCTACTGTAGAGGCTATAACGGTAGAGGGTTAATCCATCCAGTCTACTGTAGAGGCTAGAGGGTTAATCCATCCAGTCTACTGTAGAGGCTATAGGGTCAATCCATCCAGTCTACTGTAGAGGCTATAACGGTAGAGGGTTAATCCATCCAGTCTACTGTAGAGGCTATAGGGTTAATCCATCCAGTCTACTGTAGAGGCTATAACGGTAGAGGGTTAATCCATCCAGTCTACTGTAGAGGCTATAGGGCTAATCCATCCAGTCTACTGTAGAGGCTATAACGGTAGAGGGTTAATCCATCCAGTCTACTGTAGAGGCTATAGGGTTAATCCATCCAGTCTACTGTAGAGGCTATAACGGTAGAGGGTTAATCCATCCAGTCTACTGTAGAGGCTAGAGGGTTAATCCATCCAGTCTACTGTAGAGGCTATAGGGTTAATCCATCCAGTCTACTGTAGAGGCTATAACGGTAGAGGGTTAATCCATCCAGTCTACTGTAGAGGCTAGAGGGTTAATCCATCCAGTCTACTGTAGAGGCTATAACGGTAGAGGGTTAATCCATCCAGTCTACTGTAGAGGCTATAGGGTTAATCCATCCAGTCTACTGTAGAGGCTATAACGGTAGAGGGTTAATCCATCCAGTCTACTGTAGAGGCTATAGGGTTAATCCATCCAGTCTACTGTAGAGGCTATAACGGTAGAGGGTTAATCCATCCAGTCTACTGTAGAGACTAGAGGGTTAATCCATCCAGTCTACTGTAGAGGCTATAACGGTAGAGGGTTAATCCATCCAGTCTACTGTAGAGGGTATAACGGTAGAGGGTTAATCCATCCAGTCTACTGTAGAGGCTATAACGGTAGAGGGTTAATCCATCCAGTCTGCTGTAGAGGCTATAGGGTTAATCCATCCAGTCTACTGTAGAGGCTATAACGGTAGAGGGTTAATCCATCCAGTCTACTGTAGAGGCTATAACGGTAGAGGGTTAATCCATCCAGTCTACTGTAGAGGCTATAACGGTAGAGGGTTAATCCATCCAGTCTACTGTAGAGGCTATAGGGTTAATCCATCCAGTCTACTGTAGAGGCTATAACGGTAGAGGGTTAATCCATCCAGTCTACTGTAGAGGCTATAGGGTTAATCCATCCAGTCTACTGTAGAGGCTAGAGGGTTAATCCATCCAGTCTACTGTAGAGGCTATAGGGTTAATCCATCCAGTCTACTGTAGAGGCTGTAACGGTAGAGGGTTAATCCATCCAGTCTACTGTAGAGGCTATAGGGTTAATCCATCCAGTCTACTGTAGAGGCTATAGGGTTAATCCATCCAGTCTACTGTAGAGGCTATAGGGTTAATCCATCCAGTCTACTGTAGAGGCTATAACGGTAGAGGGTTAATCCATCCAGTCTACTGTAGAGGCTAGAGGGTTAATCCATCCAGTCTACTGTAGAGGCTATAACGGTAGAGGGTTAATCCATCCAGTCTACTGTAGAGGCTATAGGGTTAATCCATCCAGTCTACTGTAGAGGCTATAGGGTTAATCCATCCAGTCTACTGTAGAGGCTATAACGGTAGAGGGTTAATCCATCCAGTCTGCTGTAGAGGCTATAACGGTAGAGGGTTAATCCATCCAGTCTACTGTAGAGGCTATAACGGTAGAGGGTTAATCCATCCAGTCTACTGTAGAGGCTATAACGGTAGAGGGTTAATCCATCCAGTCTACTGTAGAGGCTATAGGATTAATCCATCCAGTCTACTGTAGAGGCTATAACGGTAGAGGGTTAATCCATCCAGTCTGCTCTCTGAAGGTCAAGGTCACTTAAGGGGTCACCTCTACTGTCCTGTCTCAGCTGGAGCAGTCATGGAGAACCAGCCAAGACATCCCCATGTTGTTACTGCATCGGCGCTCCCCTGTCCCCCCCCCCCCACCCCTTTCCCTCCCCTGTCCCCCCCCCCCCTTTCCCTCCCCTGTCCCCACCCCCCTTTCCCTCCCCTGTCCCCCCCCCCACCCCTTTCCCTCCCCTGTCCCCCCCCCCACCCCTTTCCCTCCCCTGTCCCCCCCCCCCCCCTTTCCCTCCCCTGTCCCCCCCCCCCTTTCCCTCCCCTGTCCCCACCCCCCTTTCCCTCCCCTGTCCCCCCCTTTCCCTCCCCTGTCCCCACCCCCCTTTCCCTCCCCTGTCCCCCCCCCCTTTCCCTCCCCTGTCCCCCCCCCCCCACCCCTTTCCCTCCCCTGTCCCCCCCCCCCCCCCCTTTCCCTCCCCTGTCCCCCCTCCCTTTCCCTCCCCTGCCCCCCCCCCCCCTTCCCTCTGTTCCTGGTGGAGGAGGCCTCTGTGTCCCCTGCTAGACAATGGAATGACATGCTGAAGGTGGCTCTGCATCTGGCAGCCTATCTAACCAGGCCTGCCACATCACAGCAACATGTTCCACTGCCAGATTGCCGGCTAATTAAGGAGTTGTTGGATGACCATCAGTGGTGTCTGTCCGTGGGCCAGGTATAGCTGTGCCCTGCTCCCCCCCCCCCCCCCCCCCCTCTCAACCTCTCCTGCGTCCTCCCCCATCCTCACCCAGTGGCAGAGTGCAATTTCACCCACCCAGCCCCCCCCCCCACCCCACAGTTTTAAAGTACATTTCCTGTCATTCTAAACATTTACTGCATGGCTAATGACGTGTTCGGATGCTATCTGGGTGGTCTAAAAAACATTTTTATTTTTTTCGGGGAGGGGGCAAAGCTCTGCGGGGGTGTGGGCTGTGCCAGTGTCCTCACCCCTTCCTCCCCCCTTTCTCTCACACAGTCTTCCCTTGGAAGAGGAATGACCAGTGAACCCTCCAGGGACCTCATAATGCCACAGATTTTCTCCCCCCCCCAAAACAAAAAGATATTCCTGCTGGATTTATTCAAACAATTGTAAATGATCTCGATGTTGGGTGGAAATTCAGGGCTTCCTGTCTGTACCTATTAAAAGGATCAGTAGTCATAGAAACGCTAGAAAACGTATTTCACAGTCGCTAACAGCTGAACTCAACCACTAACGGATATATAATACGTTTGGCTAATTTATAATATCCACGTCAACTAGTGGTGTAAAAACAATGATTTAATGTTGATAATGACATGATGAGGTTAGCAAGGAGGAGGGCAAATGGATCCAGCTAGAAACCTGCTCTTGGCTGAATCTTTACTCTCAGTGCCTTTCCAGACAGCAACTTCACTTGTTATTCACTGTATTAAAAAAAGAGGGGGGGGGGGATGCTTTACCCAGTTTTATAGAGAGAATCTTCAACTGTATTTCTTTGATGTCTGTTTACGACAGCCAGTTTAACAGGGTCAAATAGGCCCAGTTTAACACGGTCAAATAGGCCCAGTTTAACAGGGTCAAATAGGCCCAGTTTAACAGGGTCAAATAGGCCCAGTTTAACAGGGTCAAATAGGCCCAGTTTAACAGGGTCAAATAGGCCCAGTTTAACAGGGTCAAATAGGCCCAGTTTAACAGGGTCAAATAGGCCCAGTTTAACAGGGTCAAATAGGCCCAGTTTAACAGGGGTCAAATAGTTTAACAGGGTCAAATAGGCCCAGTTTAACAGAAAGAGAAGAGGAACAAGACATGGAGAATAATGCTGCTGGGAGGGAACAAGACATGGAGAATAATGCTGCTGAGAGGAACAAGACATGGAGAATAATGCTGCTGAGAGGGAACAAGACATGGAGAATAATGCTGCTGAGAGGAAAGAGGAGAGGAACAAGACATGGAGAATAATGCTGCTGGGAGGAAAGAGGAGAGGAACAAGACATGGAGAATAATGCTGCTGAGAGGAAAGAGGAGAGGGACAAGACATGGAGAATAATGCTGCTGTTGCTAATAAGATGGCCTTTATGCTAGCTAACATCAGCCTCTAAAACCAGCCTCTAAAACCAGGCTCTATCACTGAACCAGGCTGTAACACTGAAGCTGTCTCTAAAAACCAGCCTGTAACATAACCAGCCTGTAACATAACCAGCCTGTAACATAACCAGCCTGTAACTGAACTAGCCTCTATAACCAGCCTCTATCACTGAACTAACCTCTATCACTGAACCAGCCTGTAACGCTGAACCAGCCTCTAAAACCAGCCTCTATCACTGAACCAGCCTCTAAAACCAGCCTCTATCACTGAACCAGCCTCTAAAACCAGCCTCTATCACTGAACCAGCCTCTAAAACCAGTCTCTATCACTGAACCAGCCTCTAAAACCAGCCTCTATCACTGAACCAGCCTCTAAAACCAGCCTCTATCACTGAACCAGCCTCTAAAACCAGCCTCTATCACTGAACCAGGCTGTAACTGAACTAGCCTCTATAACCAGGCTTTATCACTGAACCAGGCTGTAACACTGAAGCTGTCTCTAAAAAACCAGCCTGTAACATAACCAGCCTGTAACATAACCAGCCTGTAACATAACCAGCCTGTAACATAACCAGCCTGTAACCCACAGTGATTAGGTTGTAAGAAGCCCTGTCTCCCCTCCGCAGCTGAATCCTGTCTAGTTATGTGACACTAATGACACTTCAGTCATCGCAGCTTTCAAGCAGAGCCCTTCCACTAGCTGCACACAGCTGACATTTCCTGACATTTTCCCAACTAATTACAGTACAAATAATTAAGCATGTTACGGGAGGTAAAAAAAAAATGAAAAAATGGAGTGGAAAGCCGTCTGTCAGAGCAGGTGATTGATGACACTAGAGGAGATGTTATCTGATGGCTGCTGGTGCCTCCAGCTACACAGGAAGCAGGTTTATTAGAAGGAACAATACACATTCACAGGCATCTCATCCAGTTATGCTCCCAGGCAATATCCGTGTCAAGGTGAATGTGACAATGAAAGCAAAAAAAAATAAAAAATATTAGCATTTTGTGGAGCGGGGCCTAGTGTGAGGCTGAGGAGCGAGGCTGAAAGGGAGGGAGGAGAGAGGGGGGGACGACCAGAGAGATGACAGGCCTAATTACTAAAGCTCACAAGGCCAAGACAGCTGTTTTCTCCTGTCCCCAACAAGCCTGTCATACAGGTAGCTAACCACACAGCGCCAATATGAACCTGTACACCAAGCACGCCACTGTCTGTCTTAACAGTAATGACCAATGCTAATGTTGCTGCCATGTCGGAGAAATTGTGTACGTGTCACAGTGCACTTCCTGCAAGCCACTCAACATTTTACGTCGTTATTGTGTGTTATAGAATTAATACTCGCTTGACACCTTGCTTCCTGTATTGCCACACCGTAAATATTTTCGACGGAGACAAAGCGTACGTTACTATAGAAACGGATGCTTTGAAATTAAACGACGGTCGTAGAAGATTTCTCATTAATAAGGTGTGAAAATATATATATATTTTTTTCGTTTTGCAAATTATTTTTAAATTGGATATTATTTACTGTAATGCTCAAAAATTAAATGTGTTTTAAATTATTTTCCTGTAAATATTTTTGTTTTTAAGGTGGCAATTTAATAATGGATGAAAATGATGTCCTTAAAAAAAAAAAAGTGGACATAAAATAAAAAATATATACACTTTCCTACATTCCATTTAATTACAAATACACCTGATTAAGGAAACATCTACTAGCCTGATGATGAAACAAAAGCTGTAATTAATGTACATGTCTCTTAATAAATCAACCCTGAAGAAACCTAATCCCTCTTGAGGTCATACGAGTTAGATTGTCAAAATGGTTTAATGATAAATATTACTTTAACAACTATATTCCATGACAAGTGTTGTGGTCTTCACTGTATATCAGGACACTTGTGTTGAACTCAGCAACAATAAACAATGACCAAACCTTTAAGACTACCAGATAGCAGTATGCCGTGTGCTTTGGGAATCCAAATGAATCTCCTCTGGGTCCTTTAGGGAAGTGTTCTGGTTCTGGAGAGAGGCTGATCCATGTGGGTTCGGACAAATCTACAAGGGGTCAAAGGTGGAGTGTGAGTCCCTGTATGTCTGCTGGGGAAGAGAAGGGCTGGTGGTGGTGCAGCAGAGGCATGATGGTACTATGAGATTCACTATGAGATTCACTATGAGATTCACTATGAGATTCACTATGAGATTCCCTAAGAGATTCATTATAAGATTTTTACATTTACATTTTTACCAGACGCTCTTATCCAGAGCGATTTACAATAGTGAATGCATACATTACATACAATTTCATACATTTTTTTTTTCTGTGCTGGCCCCCCGTGGGAATCGAACCCACAACCCTGGCGTTGCAAACACCATGCTCTACCAACTGAGCTACAGGGAAGGATGTAGGTCATATTCACTATGAGATTCACTATGAGATTCACTACGAGATTCATCATAAGATTCCCTATGAGATTCACTATGAGATTCACAATGAGATTCACTATGAGATTCATTATGAGATTCACTATGAGATTCACAATGAGATTCACTATGAGATTTACTATGAGATTCATTATGAGAGTCACTATGAAGAGCTTCACTATGAACGGCCTCACTATGAACGGCCTCACTATGAACGGCCTCACTATGAACAGCCTCACTAAGAACAGCCTCACTATGAACAGCCTCACTATGAACAGCCTCACTATGAACAGCCTCACTATGAACAGCCTCACTATGAACAGCCTCACTATGAACAGCCTCACTATGAACAGCCTCACTAAGAACAGCCTCACTATGAACAGCCTCACTATGAACAGCCTCACTATGAACGGCTTCAGTATGAACGGCCTCACTATGAACAGCCTCACTATGAACGGCCTCACTATGAACAGCCTCACTATGAACAGCCTCACTATGATTAGCCTCACTATGAACAGCCTCACTATGAACAGCCTCACTATGAACAGCCTCACTATGAACAGCCTCACTATGAACAGGCTCACTATGAACAGCCTCACTATGAACAGCCCTACTATGAACAGCCTCACTATGAACGGCCTCACTATGAACGGCCTCACTATGAACGGCCTCACTATGAACGGCCTCACTATGAACGGCCTCACTATGAACAGCCTCACTATGAACGGCCTCACTATGAACGGCCTCACTATGAACAGCCTCACTATGAACAGCCTCACTATGAACAGCCTCACTATGAACAGCTTCACTATGAACAGCTTCACTATGAACAGCCTCACTATGAACAGCCTCACTATGAACAGCCTCATTATGAACAGCCTCACTATGAACAGCTTCACTATGAACAGCCTCATTATGAACAGCCTCACTATGAACAGCCTCACTATGAACAGCCTCACTATGAACAGCCTCACTATGTTCATAATGGCGCCTGACCAACTCTATTTTCGTTCGTTTTCTCTCATTGTTTTGTAACTTATTTTGAACTTAATGTTTCTGCTACTGTCTCTTACAGTGGCGGCTGGTGACTTGAATAAATGGAGGAGGATGGGAGACTCACGGTATAGGCGTTGAACACACAGAGACCAAAAGTGTGTTTTCAAAAATCATCAATGACTAATTATTTTAACCTAAAGCATTTAATAAAGAAATTTATAGTAGAATATTATGGGGAATGGGAAAATGAGAGGGCTACTTACACAGTGTTGGAAAGGGATCACAGCAGTGATCGAATGAGGCATGGGGTTGAGGGTTTGACCAGTGTGTTGGAAAGGGATCACAGCAGTGATCGAATGAGGCATGGGGTTGAGGGTTTGACCAGTGTGTTGGAAAGGGATCACAGCAGTGATTGAATGAGGCATGGGGTTGAGGGTTTGACCAGTGTGTTGGAAAGGGATCACAGCAGTGATTGAATGAGGCATGGGGTTGAGGGTCTGACCAGTGTGTTGGAAAGGGATCACAGCAGCGATTGAATGAGGCATGGGGTTGAGGGTTTGACCAGTGTGTTGGAAAGGGATCACAGCAGCGATTGAATGAGGCATGGGGTTGAGGGTTTGACCAGTGTGTTGGAAAGGGATCACAGCAGCGATTGAATGAGGCATGGGGTTGAGGGTTTGACCAGTGTGTTGGAAAGGGATCACAGCAGTGATTGAATGAGGCATGGGGTTGAGGGTCTGACCAGTGTGTTGGAAAGGGATCACAGCAGCGATTGAATGAGGCATGGGGTTGAGGGTTTGACCAGTGTGTTGGAAAGGGATCACAGCAGCGATTGAATGAGGCATGGGGTTGAGGGTTTGACCAGTGTGTTGGAAAGGGATCACAGCAGCGATTGAATGAGGCATGGGGTTGAGGGTTTGACCAGTGTGTTGGAAAGGGATCACAGCAGTGATTGAATGAGGCATGGGGTTGAGGGTTTGACCAGTGTGTTGGAAAGGGATCACAGCAGCGATCGAATGAGGCATGGGGTTGAGGTGTTCAGAGGGTTTGACCAGTGCAGGATAATATTTTACTGAGAAGACAACAACAACACAAGACACTACACAGTTCGACCGAAGAGCTCAAAACGAGTTAGTCCAAGCAAGGAGTAAAATCATGTGTAATAATGTGTAATAATGTGACTGTGTTTGTGATTGACTCGACATACAGTAACGAGAGGAAATTGATAAGGGTTTCATCGCAGTGCTTGGAGAGGAAACATCCAATGGGCCAGTGGATGAGTGGGGCACATGAGACATGGCTTCAGTTCACGACAGGAGAGAGTTGACGACGGTAGTGAAGTGGATCAGTCATCACCTCTTAATCAGGAAACAGGAGGGGGACTGAGAAGTAAAATACCAACAGCAGATACCTTCCATTACAGCTGCGCCGTCGTAGTTTTCCAACAACACGTCTCTCCATGAAGATAAACTCAAGACGTCTCAAAATTCATAAAGTCAAACAAAACACAGACTGCTCATCTCACCCACTTGACCCGTCAACGTAGCCCAAGGAAACGTCCCCTGAATAAATCCCTGATCATCCACATACCTGACGATACCTGACAACTGCAAGCGGACCGGTGGCACCATCGGTCCCAGAGCAGTGGTGCAATTTTTACCCCCTGGGGCCTGGAGTTTTTCCTTATATGTTAAACAAACTAGGACAACTCTGGACCCTATTAGGTAAGAAGACAGTGATTCATCAGTTGTAAAATGGGTTTATATGGGCTATGGTGGGACCGGTTTTTCATAATCAAGTCACATGGTTTTAAAAAAAAAACTCCTGGCCCGGGGTGGGGATGAAAACCCTGTTAAACTGCAGATACCTTATATTGGTTCATATAAATTATATTTAGATTAGGAGGGGGGGTTTCCTCTACCCAGACACACAGAGACAAAACCTGATAGACAATAGATCTCACAGGGCTGAGCTTTATGCATGTTTGCATCATACAGACCAATGCAACTGTAGGACCTTATAAAGAAAATTACAAATCTGTCATCATTATTATGTTGATTCATTCCAGGTAATAATGTTGGATTAAAAAGGTACAGGCAGCCGAGCCAGACCAATTACAGAACGTTACCAATTAGTTACCCTGACCAGATGGACTATATATAACATTACCAATTAGTTACCCTGACCAGATGGACTATATATAACATTACCAATTAGTTACCCTGACCAGATGGACTATATATAACATTACCAATTAGTTACCCTGACCAGATGGACTATATATAACATTACCAATGAGTTACCCTGACCAGATGGACTATATATAACATTACCAATTAGTTACCCTGACCAGATGGACTATATATAACATTACCAATTAGTTACCCTGACCAGATGGACTATATATAACATTACCAATTAGTTACCCTGACCAGATGGACTATATATAACATTACCAATTAGTTACCCTGACCAGATGGACTATATATAACATTACCAATTAGTTACCCTGACCAGATGGACTATATATAACATTACCAATTAGTTACCCTGACCAGATGGACTATATATAACATTACCAATTAGTTACCCTGACCAGATGGACTATATATAACATTACCAATTAGTTACCCTGACCAGATGGACTATATATAACATTACCAATTAGTTACCCTGACCAGATGGACTATATATAACATTACCAATTAGTTACCCTGACCAGATGGACTATAAATACATAACGTTACCTAACCCTAACCCTAACTCTGACCAGGCCCAAATCCCCTAACCTAACCCTAACCCTAACCCTAACCCTTCCCTGGGACCAGGCCCAAATCCCCTAACCCTTCCATGGGACCAGGCCCAAATCCCCTAACCTAACCCTAACCCTAACCTAACCCTAACCCTTCCCTGGGACTAGGCCCAAATCCCCTAACCTAACCCTAACCCTTCCCTGGGACCAGGCCCAAATCCCCATCATTCGCTTGAAGAAAAGACTGAAATACAGCGGGTGGAGGTCTGAATGTTTATTGAGAATTCGTTGGCGAGTGGTTAAAAATCGCCTCTACCATCCGTTCTATTGGCTAACGTGCAATCACTGGAAAATAATAAACTTGAAGATCTACGATCGAGACTATCCTACCAACGGGGACATTCAAAACGGTAATATCTTGTGTTTCACAGAGTCGTGGCTGAATGACAACACGGATAATATAGAACTGGCTGGCGTTATCCGTGCATCGACACGACAGAGCAGCTACGTCTGGTAAGACAAGGGGTGGAGGGGGGTGTCTATTTCTCAACAACAGCTGGTGCGCGATGTCTAATATTATAGAATTCTCGAGGTATTGCGTGTCTGAGGTAGAGTACCTCATGATAAGCTGTAGACCACACTATCTACCAAGAGGTAGAGTACCTCATGATAAGCTGTCGACCACACTATCTACCAAGAGGTAGAGTACCTCATGATAAGCTGTAGACCACACTATCTACCAAGAGGTAGAGTACCTCATGATAAGCTGTAGACCACACTATCTACCAAGAGGTAGAGTACCTCATGATAAGCTGTAGACCACACTATCTACCAAGAGGTAGAGTACCTCATGATCAGCTGTAGACCACACTATCTACCAAGAGGTAGAGTACCTCATGATAAGCTGTAGACCACACTATCTACCAAGAGGTAGAGTACCTCATGATAAGCTGTAGACCACACTATCTACCAAGAGGTAGAGTACCTCATGATCAGCTGTAGACCACACTATCTACCAAGAGAGTTCTCATCTATATTATTAGTAGCCGTCTATTTACCACCACAGAGCGATGCTGCACTAAGCCCGCTCTCAAACCAACTCTATAAGGCCATAAGCAAACAAGAAAATGTTCATCTTGAAGCAGCGCTCCTAGTGGCCGGGGACTTTAATGCAGGCAAACTTGAGTCCATTTTACCTAATTTCTACCAGCATTTCACATGTACAACCAGAGGACAAAAAAAACTCGACACCACCTTTACTCTCCACACAGAGACATGTACAAAGCTCTCCCACGCACTTCTTTTCAGAAATCTGACCATAATTCAATCCTCCTGATTCATCCAATGGCATTGAGGAGTATACCATCTCAGTCACCGGCATCATCAATGAGAGCATTGACGACGTCGTCCCCACAGTGACTGTATGTACATATCCCAACCAGAAGCCATGGATTACAGGCTAGAGCATGATCACACAGTCATCCGGAACAGCTGGTGCTCTTGTAACCGATGTGAAATGGCTAGTTAGTTAGCGGTGGTGCGCGCTAATAGCGGTTCAATCAGTGACGTCACTCGCTCTGAGACTTGAAGTAGGGTTTCCCTTTGCGTTGCAAGGGCCGCGGCTTTTGTGGAGCGATGGGTAACGATGCTTCGTGGGGTGTCAGTTGTTGATCTGTGCAAGGGTCCCTGGTTCAAGCCCAGGTTGGGGCGAAGAGAGGGACGGAACCTACACTGTTACATTGGTGCCGTTGACCCGGATCATTGGTTGCTGCGGAAAAGGAGGAGGTCAAAAGGGGGGTGAGTGTAACCCATGTGAAATGGCTAGTTAGTTAGCGGTGGTGCGCGCTAATAGCGTTTCAATCAGTGACGTCACTCGCTCTGAGACTTGAAGTGGTTGTTCCCCTTGCGTTGCAAAGGGCTGCGGCTTTTGTGGCGCGATGGGTAACGATGCTTCGTGGGGTGTCAGTTGTTGATGTGTGCAAGGGTCCCTGGTTCGAGCCCGGGTTGGGGCGAAGAGAGGGACGGAACCTACACTGTTACACTCTCATGCATAAAAGATGGTTTGTCTTTTAATCGGGATGCTTATAAGAAATCCCGCTATGCCCTCAGACAAACCATCAAACAGGAAAGTGTCAATACAGGACTAAGATTAAATCCTACTACACCGTCTCTGATGCTCGTCTGATGTGGCAGGGCTTGCAAACCATTACGGACTACAAAGAGAAACCCACCCACGAGCTGCCCAGTGACACGAGCCTACCAGACGAGATACATGCCTTTAATGCTCGCTTCGAGGCAAGCAACACTGAAGCATGCATGAGAGCACCAGCTGTTCTGGACAACTGTGATCACGCTCTCCGTAGCGGATGTGAGCAAGACCTTTAAACAGGTCAACATCCACAAAGCTTCAGGGCCAGACGGATTACCAGAACGTGTACTCAGGGCACGCACGTACCAACTGGCAAGTGTCTTCACTGATATTTTCAACCTCTCCCTGACCGAGTCTGTAATACCTACATGTTTCAAGCAGACCAACAAGGTCCCTGTGACCAAGAAAGCAAAGCTAATCTGCTTAAATGACTACCGCCCTGTAGCACTCACGTCAGTAGCCATGAAGTGCTTTGAAAGGCTGGTCATGGCTCACATCAACACCATCATCTCAGAAACCCTAGACACTCCAATTCGCATACCGCCCCAACAGATCCACATATGATGCAATCTCAATCGCACTCCACACTGCCCTTTCCCACCTGGACAAAAGGAACACCTATGTGAGAATGCTGTTAATTGACTACAGCTTAGGGTTCAACACCATAGTGCCTACAAAGCTCATCACTAAGCTAAGGAACCTGGGACTAAACACCTCCCTCTGCAACTGGGTCCTGGACTTCCTGACAGGCTGGCCCCAGGTGGTAAGGGTAGGCAACAACACATCTGCCACGCTTATCCTCAACACTGGGGCCCCTCAGGGGTGCTTGTTTAGTCCCCTCCTGTACTCCCTGTTCACTCACAACTGCATGGCCAAGCATGACTCCAACACCATCATTAAGTATGCTGATGACACAACAGTGGTAGGCCTGATCACCGACAAGGATGAGCCAGCCTATAGGGAGGAGGTCAGAGACCTGGCAGTGTGGTGCCAGGACAACAACCTCTCCATCAATGTAAGCAAGACAAAGGAGCTGATCGTAGACTACAGGAAAAGACGGGCTGAACAGGCCCCGGTTACGGGGCTAAAGTGGAGCGAGAGTTTCAAGTTCCTTGGTGTCCACATCACCAACAAACTATCATGGTCCAAACACACCAAGACAGTCATGAAGAGGGCACAACGAAGCCTATTCCCCCTCAGGAAACTGAAAAGATTTGCCATGGGTCCCCAGATCCATCATAAGCAGCTTCACTATGAACAGCTTTATTATGAGCAGCTTCACTATGAGCAGCTTTATTATGAGCAGCTTCACTATGAACAGCTTCACTATGAGCAGCTTTATTATGAAAAGCTTCACTATCAACAGCTTTATTAATCTGAAACTTTCTGTCCAAAAATGTTGCAGAAAAGTTGATCTATACTTTTCCACTTCTAGATCAGACTACTCTAATGCTCAACTTTCCGGCTACCCGGATAAAGCACTAAATAAACCTCAGTTAGGGCTAAACACAGCTGCTAGAATCTTGACTAGAACCAAAAAATGTGATCATATTACTCCAGTGCTAGCTTCTCTACACTGGCTTCCTGTTAAGGCAAGGGCTGATTTCAAGGTTTTACTGCTAACCTACAAAGCATTACATGGCCTCGCTCCTACTTATCTCTCCAATTTGGTCCTGCCGTACATACCTACACGTAAGCTACGGTCACAAGACGCAGGCCTCCTTACTGTCCCTAGAATTTCTAAGCAAACAGCTGGAGGCAGGGCTTTCTCCTATAGAGCTACATTTTTATGGAATGTCTGCTTATCCATGTGAGAGATGCAGACTCGGTCTCAACCTTTAAAGTCTTTATTGAAGACTCATCTCTTCAGTAGGTCTTATGATGGAGTGTAGTCTGGCCCAGGGGTGTGAATGTGAATGGAAAGGCACTTGAGCGACGAACCGCCCTTGCTGTCTCTGCCTGGCCAGTTCCCCTCTCTCCACTGGGCTGAGTCACTGGCTTACTGGTGTTCTTCCATGCCGTCCCTAGGAGGGGTGCGTCACTTGAGCGGGTTGAGTCACTGACATGATCTTCCTGTCCGGGTTGGCGCCCCCATCGGGTTCGTGCCGTGGGGGAGAGCTTCGTGGGCTATACTCAGCCTTGTCTCAGGATAGTAAGTTGGTAGTTTGAAGATATCCCTCTAGTGGTGTGGGGGCTGTGCTGGGCAAAGTGGGTGGGGTTATATCCTGCCTGTTTGGCCCTGTCGGGGGATATCGTCGGACGGGGCCACAGTGTCTCCCGACCCTCCTGTCTCAGCCTCCAGTATTTATGCTGCAGTAGTTTGTGTCGGTGGGCTAAGTTCAGTCTGTTATATCTGGAGCATTTCTCCTGTCTTATTCTGTGTCCTGTGTGAATTTAAGTATGCTCCTTCTATTTCTCTCTCTCTCTCCCTATTTCCCTCTCCCTCCCCTCCCGGAGGACCTGAGCCCTAGGACCATGCCTCAGGACTACCTGGCCTGATGACTCCTGGCTGTCCCCAGTCCACCTGGCCGTGCTGCTGCTCCAGTTTCAACTGTTCTGCCTGCGGCTATGGAACCATAACATGTTCACCGGACGTGCTACCTTGTCCCAGACCTGCAGTTTTCGACTCTCTCTCTACCGCACCTGCTGTCTAACTCTGAATGCTCTGCTATGAAAAGCCAACTGACATTTACTCCTGAGGTGCTGACCTGTTGCACCCTCTACAACCACTGTGATTATTATTATTTGAGCCTGCTGGTCATCTATGAACGTTTGAAAATCTTGGCCATGTTGTAGCTTCACTAACAGCAGAATTTTCAGTAAGAACAGCTTCACTATGAACATAACCATGAACATAAGTTTCACCTTAAGCAGCTTCACTCTGAACAGCTTCACTATAAGCAATTTCAGTATGAACAGCTTCCTATGAATACATTACAAGCAGCTTCACTATGAATACATTACAAGCAGCTTCACTATGACCAGCTTCACTATGAACAGCCTCACTATGAACAGCCTCACTATGAACAGCCTCACTATGAACAGCCTCACTATGAACAGCTTCACTATGAACAGCTTCACTATGAACATGGATGACCAGCTTCACAATGCGCACATTACCCAATTAGTACTGACTGCACATGAATACACCACAATTAGTACTGACTCTACATTAATACACCACAATTAGTACTGAATCTACATTAATACACCACAATTAGTACTGAATCTACATTAATACACCACAATTAGTACTGAATCTACATTAATACACCACAATTAGTACTGAATCTATATTAATACACCACAATTAGTACTGCCTCTATATTAATACACCACAATTAGTACTGCCTCTACATTAATACACCACAATTAGTACTGACTCTATATTAACACACCACAATTAGTACTGACTCTACATACAAAAATACACCACAATTAGTACTGACTCTATATTAACAAATACAACACAATTAGCACTGCATCTATATTAATAAATACACCACAATTAGTACTGACTCTACATTAATACACCACAATAGTACGGCGCTACATTAATACACCACAATTAGTGCTGACTCTATATTAATACACCACAATTAGTACTGCCTCTACATTAATACACCACAATTAGTACTGACTCTATATTAACACACCACAATTAGTACTGACTCTACATACAAAAATACACCACAATTAGTACTGACTCTATATTAACAAATACAACACAATTAGCACTGCATCTATATTAATAAATACACCACAATTAGTACTGACTCTACATTAATACACCACAATAGTACGGCGCTACATTAATACACCACAATTAGTGCTGACTCTATATTAATACACCACAATTAGTACTGACTCTATATTAACAAATACAACACAATTAGTACTGACTCTATATTAACAAATACAACACAATTAGTACTGCATCTACATTAATACACCACAATTAGTACTGAATCTACATTAATACACCACAATTAGTACTGAATCTATATTAATACACCACAATTAGTACTGAATCTACAGTAATACACCACAATTTGTACTGAATCTATATTAATACACCACAATTAGTACTGCCTCTACATTAATACACCACAATTAGTACTGACTCTATATTAACACACCACAATTAGTACTGACTCTACATAAAAAAATACACCACAATTAGTACTGACTCTATATTAACAAATACAACACAATTAGCACTGCATCTATATTAATAAATACACCACAATTAGTACTGACTCTACATTAATACACCACAATAGTACGGCGCTACATTAATACACCACAATTAGTGCTGACTCTATATTAATACACCACAATTAGTACTGACTCTATATTAACAAATACAACACAATTAGTACTGACTCTATATTAACAAATACAACACAATTAGTACTGCATCTACATTAATACAACACAATTAGTACTGACTCTACATTAAAAAATACATCACAATTAGTACTGACTCTATATTAACAAATACAACACAATTAGTACTGAATCTATATTAATACACCACCATTAGTACTGACTCTACATTAATACACCACAATTAGTACTGACTAGATATTAATACACCACAATTAGCACTGAATCTATATTAAAAAATACACCACAATTAGTACTGACTCTATATTAATACACCACAATTAGTACTGACTCTATATTAATAAATACACCACAATTAGTACTGACTCTATATTAACAAATACAACACAATTAGTACTGCATCTACATTAATACAACACAATTAGTACTGACTCTACATTAAAAAATACACCACAATTAGTACTGACTCTATATTAATACACCACAATTAGTACTGACTCTATATTAATACACCACAATTAGTACTGACTCTACATTAATACACCACAATTAGCACTGAATCTATATTAATACACCACAATTAGTACTGACTCTATATTAATACACCACAATTAGTACTGACTCTATATTAATACATCACAATTAGTACTGACTCTATATTAATAAATACACCACAATTAGTACTGACTCTATATTAACAAATACAACACAATTAGTACTGCATCTACATTAATACAACACAATTAGTACTGACTCTACATTAAAAAATACACCACAATTAGTACTGACTCTATATTAACAAATACAACACAATTAGTACTGAATCTATATTAATACACCACCATTAGTACTGACTCTACATTAATACACCACAATTAGTACTGACTAGATATTAATACACCACAATTAGTACTGACTCTACATTAATACACCACAATTAGCACTGGATCTATATTAATACACCACAATTAGTACTGACTCTATATTAATACCCCACAATTAGTACTGACTCTATATTAATACACCACAATTAGTACTGACTCTACATTAATACACCACAATTAGCACTGCCTCTATATTAATACACCACAATTAGTACTGCCTCTTCATTAATACACCACAATTAGTACTGACTCTATATTAATTACCCACAATTAGTACTGACTCTACATTAATACACCACAATTAGTACTGACTCTATATTAATAAATACACCACAATTAGTACTGCCTCTACATTAATACACCACAATTAGTACTGACTCTACATTAATACACCACAATTAGTACTGCCTATATATTAATACACCACAATTAGTACTGCCTCTACATTAATACACCACAATTAGTACTGACTCTATATTAATACACCACAATTAGTACTGCCTCTACATTAATACACCACAATTAATACTGACTATATTAATAAGCCACAATTAGTACTGACTCTACATAAATACACCACAATTAGCACTGACTCTATATTACTACACCACAATTAGTACTGCCTCTACATTAATACACCACAATTAGCACTGAATCTATATTAATACACCACAATTAGTACTGCCTCTATATTAATACACCACAATTAGTACTGAATCTACATTAATACACCACAATTAGTTCTGACTCTATATTAATACACCACAATTAGTGCTGACTCTATATTAATACACCACAATTAGTACTTCCTCTACATTAATACACCACAATTAGTGCTGACTCTACATTAATACACCACAATTAGTACTTCCTCTACATTAATACACCACAATTAGTGCTGACTCTATATTAATACACCACAATTAGTACTGAATCTATATTAATACACCACAATTAGTACTGCCTCTACATTAATACACCACAATTAGTACTGACTCTATATTAATACACGACAATTAGTACTGCCTCTACATTAATACACCACAATTAGTTAGACAACAAGGACTGTCTTAGTGTCCTAGTCCTTAGGGTAGAATATGCAGTGTAAAACAGGTTGATCATGTCCAGTATGAATAAACCAACGGTCCTCAATCCCAGGGGATAGAATGCTTTGTTCACAACTACTCTGTGGGTTCACTCATATATTCCATTCTGTGTCTTTTGGTTTTTTCATTCCCATTTCAGCGACTGTGCAGTTGTAGCTGTTTCCGTCTCTGTACCACCTCACTGGTTCTACATCGTCCTCTCTGTCACCTGGCGGCGTATCTGTCATGAACATGTGGAGGTCACAGACCCGACTCTCAGAAGACTTCCTCAGAAACATCTCTGAAGACGGCAGAGTCATAAACGTCGCTCTTTTGAACTGAGTTTACCTGCATTTTGCATAGCGTCATCTAAAAGAGAATATGTTCATGTTCGAATGGGAAGATAAAACACTGGCATGGACTTGGAACAGGAAGGAAACAACTCCTGAAGTTAAAGTAATGGTATGCTAATGATGTTATTCTGATATAATCCTTCATATTGTCATTGATTAAACATACTGTATACTACACTTGTTTGCTAAACGTGGCCTTATCTCCAGAGTACCGTGTACCAATACATGATGAGACTAGGAAGTGCAGAAGCTGAGAAGAGCAAAATGCTTCCCTGGGACAGGGGTTTTGGGTAGGTTAGTTTCTAAATGTAATCCGTTAGTTACTAGTTACCTGTCTACAACTGTAATCAGTAACATAACCGTTTGGATTACCACAAACTCAGTAATGTAATCTGATTACATTCAGTTACTTTTAGATTACTTTCCCCTTATGAGTCATCAGAAGTAGACAATATATATATATTTATATATATGTGTGTGTGTGTGTTACCCATTGAACGACATCTATTGCAGGATAAATTCATGTTAAAGTTTACATAGCTGGCCATACATGGATGTTAAATTTTACTTTATCGGATGGTTATGTAGGCTTCATTTAAACCATCGCTTTCTACTACGTATAATAATATGATTCAATTATATATTTACATTAATATATATATAATTTATAAGTCCAAATATGGATGTAGTGTCATGGTCGTTGTATGGAGTAGACCAAGGCGCAGCGAGTTGAGTGCTCACAATTTACATTTATTGAGACACTTAATAACAAAACAAGAAAACAAACGAACGACAAACAGTCTTGCAGGCTAAACACAGCAGTGCAAGAACAACTTCCCACAAAGGGACAGGTGAAAAAAAGGGCTACCTAAGTATGACTCCCAATCAGCAACAACGATGTACAGCTGTCCCTGATTGAGAGCCATACCAGGCCAAAACAAAGAAATACACAACATAGAAAAAACATAGAAAAAACTAAATATAGAACAATACCCAAAAACCCCGGAAAACATAAAACAAACACCCCTCTTACATAAATACATATCCCAACAAACCCCGAACCACATAAAACAAACACCCCCTGCCACGTCCTGACCAAACTACAATAACAAATAACCCCTTTACTGGTCAGGATGTGACATGTAGCAACAAAACTTAACCCCTTTAAGTCTGTCAAAAGGTTGAGCATGTGGCCATTAGGTCTATGGATGTATCTCTTAAATCAGCATGAATTAGACAGCAATACAAGCTCTATTTATATTCTATAGGCTGGGATCCACACTGTTATTCTATAGGCTGGGATCCACACTGTTATTCTATAGGCTGGGATCCACACTGTTATTATATAGGCTGGGATCCACACTGTTATTCTATAGGCTGGGATCCACACTGTTATTCTATAGGCTGGGATCCACACTGTTATTCTATAGGCTGGGATCCACACTGTTATTCTATAGGCTGGGATCCACACTGTTATTCTATAGGCTGGGATCCACACTGTTATTATATAGGCTGGGATCCACACTGTTATTCTATAGGCTGGGATCCACACTGTTATTCTATAGGCTGGGATCCACACTGTTATTCTATAGGCTGGGATCCACACTGTTATTCTATAGGCTGGGATCCACACTGTTATTCTATAGGCTGGGATCCACACTGTTATTCTATAGGCTGGGATCCACACTGTTATTCCATAGGCTGGGATCCACACTGTTATTCTATAGGCTGGGATCCACACTGTTATTCTATAGGCTGGGATCCACACTGTTATTCTATAGGCTGGGATCCACACTGTTATTCTATAGGCTGGGATCCACACTGTTATTCTATAGGCTGGGATCCACACTGTTATTCTATAGGCTGGGATCCACACTGTTATTCTATAGGCTGGGATCCACACTGTTATTCTATAGGCTGGGATCCACACTGTTATTCTATAGGCTGGGATCCACACTATGCAGCTGTTATTCTATTGGCTGGGATCCACACTATGCAGCTGTTATTCTATAGGCTGGGATCCACACTATGCAGCTGTTATTCTATAGGCTGGGATCCACACTATGCAGCTGTTATTCTATAGGCTGGGATCCACACTATGCAGCTGTTATTCTATAGGCTGGGATCCACACTATGCAGCTGTTATTCTATAGGCTGGGATCCACACTATGCAGCTGTTATTCTATAGGCTGGGATCCACACTATGCAGCTGTTATTCTATAGGCTGGGATCCACACTATGCAGCTGTTATTCTATAGGCTGGGATCCATACTATGCAGCTGTTATTCTATAGGCTGGGATCCACACTGTTATTCCATAGGCTGGGATCCACACTGTTATTCTATAGGCTGGGATCCACACTGTTATTCTATAGGCTGGGATCCACACTGTTATTCTATAGGCTGGGATCCACACTGTTATTCTATAGGCTGGGATCCACACTGTTATTATATAGGCTGGGATCCACACTGTTATTCCATAGGCTGGGATCCACACTGTTATTCTATAGGCTGGGATCCACACTGTTATTCTATAGGCTGGGATCCACACTGTTATTATATAGGCTGGGATCCACACTGTTATTCTATAGGCTGGGATCCACACTGTTATTCTATAGGCTGGGATCCACACTGTTATTCTATAGGCTGGGATCCACACTGTTATTCTATAGGCTGGGATCCACACTGTTATTCTATAGGCTGGGATCCACACTGTTATTCTATAGGCTGGGATCCACACTGTTATTCTATAGGCTGGGATCCACACTGTTATTCTATAGGCTGGGATCCACACTGTTATTATATAGGCTGGGATCCACACTGTTATTCTATAGGCTGGGATCCACACTGTTATTCTATAGGCTGGGATCCACACTGTTATTCTATAGGCTGGGATCCACACTGTTATTCTATAGGCTGGGATCCACACTGTTATTCTATAGGCTGGGATCCACACTGTTATTCTATAGGCTGGGATCCACACTGTTATTCTATAGGCTGGGATCCACACTGTTATTCTATAGGCTGGGATCCACACTGTTATTCTATAGGCTGGGATCCACACTATGCAGCTGTTATTCTATAGGCTGGGATCCACACTGTTATTCTATAGGCTGGGATCCACACTGTTATTCTATAGGCTGGGATCCACACTGTTATTCTATAGGCTGGGATCCACACTGTTATTCTATAGGCTGGGATCCACACTGTTATTCTATAGGCTGGGATCCACACTATGCAGCTGTTATTCTATAGGCTGGGATCCACACTGTTATTATATAGGCTGGGATCCACACTGTTATTCTATAGGCTGGGATCCACACTGTTATTCTATAGGCTGGGATCCACACTGTTATTCTATAGGCTGGGATCCACACTGTTATTCTATAGGCTGGGATCCACACTGTTATTCTATAGGCTGGGATCCACACTGTTATTCTATAGGCTGGGATCCACACTGTTATTCTATAGGCTGGGATCCACACTGTTATTATATAGGCTGGGATCCACACTGTTATTCTATAGGCTGGGATCCACACTGTTATTCTATAGGCTGGGATCCACACTGTTATTCTATAGGCTGGGATCCACACTATGCAGCTGTTATTCTATAGGCTGGGATCCACACTGTTATTCTATAGGCTGGGATCCACACTGTTATTCTATAGGCTGGGATCCACACTGTTATTCTATAGGCTGGGATCCACACTGTTATTCTATAGGCTGGGATCCACACTGTTATTCTATAGGCTGGGATCCACACTGTTATTCTATAGGCTGGGATCCACACTGTTATTCTATAGGCTGGGATCCACACTGTTATTCTATAGGCTGGGATCCACACTGTTATTCCATAGGCTGGGATCCACACTGTTATTCTATAGGCTGGGATCCACACTGTTATTCTATAGGCTGGGATCCACACTGTTATTCTATAGGCTGGGATCCACACTGTTATTCTATAGGCTGGGATCCACACTGTTATTCTATAGGCTGGGATCCACACTGTTATTCTATAGGCTGGGATCCACACTGTTATTCTATAGGCTGGGATCCACACTGTTATTATATAGGCTGGGATCCACACTGTTATTCTATAGGCTGGGATCCACACTGTTATTATATAGGCTGGGATCCACACTGTTATTCTATAGGCTGGGATCCACACTGTTATTATATAGGCTGGGATCCACACTGTTATTCTATAGGCTGGGATCCACACTGTTATTCTATAGGCTGGGATCCACACTGTTATTCTATAGGCTGGGATCCACACTATGCAGCTGTTATTCTATAGGCTGGGATCCACACTATGCAGCTGTTATTCTATAGGCTGGGATCCACACTATGCAGCTGTTATTCTATAGGCTGGGATCCACACTATGCAGCTGTTATTCTATAGGCTGGGATCCACACTATGCAGCTGTTATTCTATTGGCTGGGATCCACACTATGCAGCTGTTATTCTATAGGCTGGGATCCACACTATGCAGCTGTTATTCTATAGGCTGGGATCCACACTATGCAGCTGTTATTCTATAGGCTGGGATCCACACTGTTATTCTATAGGCTGGGATCCACACTATGCAGCTGTTATTCTATAGGCTGGGATCCACACTATGCAGCTGTTATTCTATAGGCTGGGATCCACACCATGCAGCTTTTGCAAGAGCGCGTTTTTCACTGGCTGTCTACTGGTTTCAAAAACAATGATTGACAGGCAGTTTAAACTTCTTGAATTCAACCATTATTGGGTTCAAATATACATTGAGATTTGTGAACAGCCGTATCCACAACAACCACAGTAAATACAACCACAGAGAGCTAAATGAGAGAGCAGCGGTGTGATTCACATCAATGCGCTGTGTCCATATCAGTAATAATTGATATCCATATGGCCGTAGACCAGACCACTGCTGTCATCCTTTACCTAATCCTTAAACAGCTCGGACTGTAGCCCACAGAAGCCTATTCCTGCTCTTTCCCCCGCGATCCATCAAACCCATTTGGTGGGTCATCATAGTGGTCTCTGATTGGTGGTCATCATTTGGTGTGTCACCATAGTGGTCTCTGATTGGTGGTCATCATTTGGTGCGTCATCATTAGTGGTCTCTGATTGGTGGTCATCATTTGGTGTGTCATCATAGTGGTGTCTGATTGGTGGTCATCATTTGGTGTGTCATCATTAGTGGTCTCTGATTGGTGGTCATCATTTGGTGCGTCATCATAGTGGTCTCTGATTGGTGGTCATCATTTGGTGTGTCATCATAGTGGTCTCTGATTGGTGGTCATCATTTGGTGTGTCACCATAGTGCTCTCTGATTGGTGGTCATCATTTGGTGTGTCATCATAGTGGTCTCTGATTGGTGGTCATCATTTGGTGTGTCATCATAGTGGTCTCTGATTGGTGGTCATCATTTGGTGTGTCATCATTAGTGGTCTCTGATTGGTGGTCATCATTTGGTGTGTCACCATAGTGGTCTCTGATTGGTGGTCATCATTTGGTGTGTCATCATAGTGGTGTCTGATTGGTGGTCATCATTAGTGGTCTCTGATTGGTGGTCATCATTTGGTGCGTCATCATAGTGGTCTCTGATTGGTGGTCAGATTCGCTCAGGTGGAACAAACTTGAACCGATGATTTGAATGTCGTTGAGAAAACAAAGAAGCGTCAAAGATGAGTTTTTCTCCCAAACATCCTTTCTGAATTTAAAAGTAATCCTCAAAGTAATCATCTAGCTTTTAAAAAAAAAAATATCTGTAATCAGATTCAATATTTTAGCTGGTAACGTAGCGGATTACTGGTACCCTTTTTTTGTAATGTAATCATGTAATCATGTAATCGTGTAATCATGTAATCGTGTAATCATGTAATCGTGTAATCGTGTAATCCGTTACTCCCCAACCCTACCCAGGGACCACTGGGGTACCCTTTTTTTGTAATGTAATCATGTAATCATTTAATCGTGTAATCGTGTAATCGTGTAATCGTGTAATCGTGTATTCGTGTAATCGTGTAATCGTGTAATCGTGTAATCGTGTAATCGTGTAATCCTTTACTCCCCAACCCTACCCAGGGACCACTGGGGTATTGCCCATATAACATCTCCCTACAAGACAGGAAGTGACCAAACAGATAATTACAATATCCATGACGATGAGGATAAACCGCCCTTCGGATACCCATGATAACGACTGATGATAACGACTGATGATAACGACTGACGATAACGACTGATGATAACGACTGACGATAACGACTGACGATAACGACTGACGATAACGACTGACGATAACGACTGACGATAACGACCGATGATAACGACTGACGATAACGACTGATGATAACGACTGACGATAACGACTGACGATAACGACTGATGATAACGACTGACGATAACGACTGACGATAACGACTGACGATAACGACTGATGATAACGACTGACGATAACGACTGATGATAACGACTGACGATAACGACTGACGATAACGACTGACGATAACGACTGATGATAACGACTGACGATAACGACTGACGATAACGACTGACGATAACGACTGACGATAACGACTGACGATAACGACTGACGATAACGACTGACGATAACGACTGACGATAACGACTGACGATAACGACTGATGATAACGACTGATGATAATGACTGATGTGTAACGGTGTGTGTCCACTGTGTCGTGTTGAGGCTGAATAAAAACAGAACAGAGCAGAGTAATGCTATATGCCTTGGATCCCTGGAGCACTGCATTTAACCTGCCCACCAAATCCCAATCAATGGCATTACCACTCTCCCTCCCAGCTGATCTAGTGACAGCGGTATGGTGTTGTACGGGCAGCCAGGCAGCGACTCCCTGCTCTCTGAAACAGCACCAGCTAATGGGGATTGAGATGCAGAGAATTGGAGGGGTTGACAGTAAATCACATTACATTCTTAATAAGCATTAACTGGAGAACTGGGTCAAAAGCTGTATTATCTTAATTGATTTTTTTTCTAAGGGAAAACTGACAGTAAAATGTCAATGCTTGAATATTTTCTTCATGCATCATTAAAACAAGATTGTGGTTTTAACAAAAAAAGGAGAGTCCTGTGCTTAATTGATTCTTGCTAAGGCCTGCCTGCTAGTAAGTGTATTACATAAACATATAGACAGGATATTAAAACAACACCGTTCTGCAAGACAGTTACAATTAAAAGCTGCTGCCCAGTGATTTGTGTTTGCTGGAGCAGCATGGCTGGTCTGGAGTCAGACAGCACCAATCAATAGATCTGCAAACCACTGCAGAGGAACTGGTAGGACTGGACACTGCAGAGGAACTGGTACTGATAGACTGGACACTGCAGAGGAACTGGTACTGATAGACTGGACACTGCAGAGGAACTGGTACTGATAGACTGGACACTGCAGAGGAACTGGTAGACTGGACACTGCAGAGGAACTGGTAGGACTGGACACTGCAGAGGAACTGGACACTGCAGAGGGACTGGTAGACTGGACACTGCAGAGGAACTGATAGGACTGGACACTGCAGAGGGACTGGTAGATTGGATCAGAACACTGCAGAGGGACTGGTAGATTGGATCAGAACACTGTAGAGTTACAAATACTGCTGTTCCTTCCTGCAGACTGACAGACAGAACATTCTGGAACATAGCTCATCTCCTAAGACTGATGTATTCTTGGGTCTCCTTGTCATGTCAATCTTAGCTGAGTGAAGTGGATAGCAGTGCTGACTGAGCTCAACCCTGCAGTGTGGACTTGGCCATAAACAATATTTGTCAAACTCATTCAACATAGGGCCGAATGTCTGTGGGTTTTCACTCTTCGCTTGGTTTTATTTTACCTTATTTAACTAGGCAAGTCAGTTAAGAACATTTTTATTTTCAATGACGACCTAGGAACTGCCTTGTTCAGGGGCAGAACGACAGATCTGTACCTTGTCAGCTCAGGGATTTGAACTTGCAACCTTTCGGTTACTAGCCCAACGCTATAACCACTAGCTACCCTGCCGCCTGTACTTGATTAATGAATTGAGATCACTAATTAAATCAGTAAGGAACTCCCCTCACCTGGTCGTCTAGGTCTCAGTAAGGAACTCCCCTCACCTGGTTGTCTAGGTGTCAGTAAGGAACTCCCCTCACCTGGTTGTCTAGGTCTCAGTAAGGACCTCCCCTCACCTGGTTGTCTAGGTCTCAGTAAGGAACTCCCCTCACCTGGTTGTCTAGGTCTCAGTAAGGAACTCTCCTCACCTGGTTGTCTAGGTCTCAGTAAGGAACTCCCCTCACCTGGTTGTCTAGGTCTCCCCTCACCTGGTTGTCTAGGTCTCAGTAAGGAACTCTCCTCACCTGGTTGTCTAGGTCTCAGTAAGGAACTCCCCTCACCTGGTTGTCTAGGTCTCCCCTCACCTGGTTGTCCAGGTCTCAGTAAGGAACTCTCCTCACCTGGTTGTCTAGGTGTCAGTAAGGAACTCTCCTCACCTGGTTGTCTAGGTCTCAGTAAGGAACTCCCCTCACCTGGTTGTCTAGGTCTCCCCTCACCTGGTTGTCTAGGTCTCAGTAAGGAACTCCCCTCACCTGGTTGTCTAGGTCTCCCCTCACCTGGTTGTCCAGGTCTCAGTAAGGAACTCCCCTCACCTGGTTGTCTAGGTCTCAGTAAGGAACTCTCCTCACCTGGTTGTCTAGGTCTCAGTAAGGAACTCTCCTCACCTGGTTGTCTAGGTCTCAGTAAGGAACTCCCCTCACCTGGTTGTCTAGGTCTCAGTAAGGAACTCCCCTTACCTGGTTGTCTAGGTCTCAGTAAGGAACTCCCCTCACCTGGTTGTCTAGGTGTCAGTAAGGAACTCCCCTCACCTGGTTGTCTAGGTCTCAGTAAGGAACTCTCCTCACCTGGTTGTCTAGGTCTCAGTAAGGAACGCCCCTCACCTGGTTGTCTAGGTCTCAGTAAGGAACTCTCCTCACCTGGTTGTCTAGGTCTCAGTAAGGAACTCCCCTCACCTGGTTGTCTAGGTCTCCCCTCACCTGGTTGTCTAGGTCTCAGTAAGGACCTCCCCTCACCTGGTTGTCTAGGTCTCAGTAAGGAACTCCCCTCACCTGGTTGTCTAGGTCTCCCCTCACCTGGTTGTCTAGGTCTCAGTAAGGAACTCCCCTCACCTGGTTGTCTAGGTCTCAGTAAGGAACTCCCCTCACCTGGTTGTCTAGGTCTCCCCTCACCTGGTTGTCTAGGTCTCAGTAAGGAACTCCCCTCACCTGGTTGTCTAGGTCTCCCCTCACCTGGTTGTCTAGGTCTCAGTAAGGAACTCTCCTCACCTGGTTGTCTAGGTCTCAGTAAGGAACTCCCCTCACCTGGTTGTCTAGGTCTCAGTAAGGACCTCCCCTCACCTGGTTGTCTAGGTCTCAGTAAGGATCGAATGTGTTTGACACCCCTGGTCCAAACCCTCCAGGTAGGAACGAGCTTAAACAGTCCTGTGATCTAGATTATCCTCAGAGTGTTTAGCTGTTCATATTAGAACTACTCATAGCAATAGGGCACCGTTCATGCCCATTGATTCATCGTTGAATCTTAACTCTCATCTTGGTGAAATAGTATCTGATATCTGTGAAACCAGAACATCAGAATATCTGGTCTTAACGTTACAGACAGATCAGTTCCTATCTGATATACAGGCTGTGAAACCACATCAGAATATCTGGTCTTAATGTTACAGACAGATCAGTTCCTATCTGATATACAGGATGTGAAACCACATCAGAATATCTGGTCTTAACGTTACAGACAGATCAGTTCCTATCTGATATACAGGATGTGAAACCACATCAGAATATCTGGTCTTAATGTTACAGACAGATCAGTTCCTATCTCATATACAGGATGTGAAATCACATCAGAATATCTGGTGTAAACGTTAGACAGACAGATCAGTTCCTATCTGATATACAGGCTGTGAAACCACATCAGAATATCTGGTCTTAATGTTACAGACAGATCAGTTCCTATCTGATATACAGGATGTGAAACCACATCAGAATATCTGGTCTTAACGTTACAGACAGATCAGTTCCTATCTGATATACAGGCTGTGAAACCACATCAGACTATCTGGTCTTAACGTTACAGACAGATCAGTTCCTATCTGATATACAGGATGTGAAACCACATCAGAATATCTGGTCTTAACGTTACAGACAGATCAGTTCCTATCTCATATACAGGATGTGAAACCACATCAGAATATCTGGTCTTAACGTTACAGACAGATCAGTTCCTATCTCATATACAGGATGTGAAACCACATCAGAATATCTGGTCTTAATGTTACAGACAGATCAGTTCCTATCTCATATACAGGATGTGAAACCACATCAGAATATCTGGTCTTAATGTTACAGACAGATCAGTTCCTATCTGATATACAGGATGTGAAACCACATCAGAATATCTGGTCTTAATGTTACAGACAGATCAGTTCCTATCTCATATACAGGATGTGAAACCACATCAGAATATCTGGTGTAAACATTAGACAGACAGATCAGTTCCTATCTGATATACAGGATGCGAAACCACATCAGAATATCTGGTCTTAATGTTACAGACAGATCAGTTCCTATCTGATATACAGGATGTGAAACCACATCAGAATATCTGGTCTTAACGTTACAGACAGATCAGTTCCTATCTGATATACAGGCTGTGAAACCACATCAGAATATCTGGTGTAAACGTTACAGACAGATCAGTTCCTATCTGATATACAGGATGTGAAACCACATCAGAATATCTGGTCTTAACGTTACAGACAGATCAGTTCCTATCTGATATACAGGATGTGAAACCACATCAGAATATCTGGTCTTAACGTTACAGACAGATCAGTTCCTATCTGATATACAGGATGTGAAACCACATCAGAATATCTGGTCTTAATGTTACAGACAGATCAGTTCCTATCTGATATACAGGATGTGAAACCACATCAGAATATCTGGTCTTAACGTTACAGACAGATCAGTTCCTATCTGATATACAGGATGTGAAACCACATCAGAATATCTGGTCTTAATGTTACAGACAGATCAGTTCCTATCTGATATACAGGATGTGAAACCACATCAGAATATCTGGTGTAAACGTTACAGACAGATCAGTTCCTATCTGATATACAGGCTGTGAAACCACATCAGAATATCTGGTGTAAACGTTACAGACAGTTCAGTTCCTATCTCATATACAGGATGTGAAACCACATCAGAATATCTGGTGTAAACGTTACAGACAGATCAGTTCCTATCTGATATACAGGCTGTGAAACCACATCAGAATATCTGGTCTTAACGTTACAGACAGATCAGTTCCTATCTGATATACAGGCTGTGAAACCACATCAGAATATCTGGTCTTTACGTTACAGACAGATCAGTTCCTATCTGATATACAGGATGTGAAACCACATCAGAATATCTGGTGTAAACGTTACAGACAGATCAGTTCCTATCTCATATACAGGCTGTGAAACCACATCAGAATATCTTGTGTAAACGTTACAGACAGATCAGTTCCTATCTCATATACATGATGTGAAACCACATCAGAATATCTGGTCTTAACGTTACAGACAGATCAGTTCCTATCTGATATACAGGATGTGAAACCACATCAGAATATCTGGTGTAAACATTAGACAGACAGATCAGTTCCTATCTGATATACAGGCTGTGAAACCACATCAGAATATCTGGTCTTAACGTTACAGACAGATCAGTTCCTATCTGATATACAGGATGTGAAACCACATCAGAATATCTGGTGTAAACGTTACAGACAGATCAGTTCCTATCTCATATACAGGATGTGAAACCAGAACAATATTGGAAACATCATGTAATAAACCATATAGGACACCTCACGTCATTTAGTTAGACCTTAGTTAGATAAGACCCTGACCCTCATTTAGTTAGTTAGTTAGTTAGTTAGTTAGTTATGTAAGACCCTGACCCTCATTTAGTTAGTTAGTTAGTTAGTTAGATAAGACCCTGACCCTCATTTAGTTAGTTAGTTAGTTAGTTAGTTAGTTAGTTAGTTATGTAAGACCCTAACCCTCATTTAGTTAGTTAGTTAGTTAGTTAGTTAGTTAGTTAGTTAGTTAGTTAGTTATGTAAGACCCTAACCCTTATTTAGTCAGTCAGTCAGTCAGTCAGTCAGTCAGTCAGTCAGTCAGTTAGTTAGTTAGTTAGTTAGTTAAGACCCTAACCCTCATTTAGTTAGTTAGTTAGTTAGTTATGTAAGACCCTAACCCTTATTTAGTCAGTCAGTCAGTCAGTTAGTTAGTTAGTTAAGACCCTAACCCTCATTTAGTTAGTTAGGTAAGACCCTAACCCTCATTTAGTTAGTTAGGTAAGACCCTAACCCTCATTTAGTTAGTTAGGTAAGACCGTGACTCTCATTTAGTTTGTTTGTTAGGTATGGCCTTTGAAACCTCTGCTTTATAGGATACAAGTCCGGGCTCTGTCTGGGCCACTCAAGGACATTCAGAGACTTGTCCTGAATCCACTCCTGTGTTGTCTTGGATGTGTGCTTAGGGTCGTTGTCCTGTTGGAAGGTGAACCTCCGCCCCAGTCTGATGTCCTGAGCGCTCTGGAGCGGCTTTTCCTGAAGGATCTCTCTGTACTTCGCGCCGTTCATCTTTCCCTCAATCCTGACTAGTCTCCCAGTCCCTGCTTCTGAAAAACATCCCCACGGTATGATGCTGCCACAACCATGCTTTACCGTAGGGATGGTGCCAGGTTTCCTCCAGAAGTGCCACTTGGCATTCATGCCTAAAGAGTTGAATCTTGGTTTCATCAGACCAGAGAACCTTGTTTCTCATGGTCTGAGAGTCCTTTATGTGCCTTTTGGCAAACTCCAAGTGTGCTGTCATGTGCCTTTTACTAAGGAGTGGCTTCCATCATGTCCACTCCCTTAATGTTCTGAAGGGAGCATGATTATCTGTAATAGTATTGAAAACATCTGAAAAAAGGCAGAAAGCTAAATCAGGATCAGGGACAGCTGAAATACAATCAAGGTCACCAAAAAAAGATTGTTGTGAAGCAACATCTAGTTAGTCTGTGTTGTGGGGGAGGGGTTGTGATGCCATGCAATATTCATGAGGATCCTGCTGCTGCAAGTTGTCTCTTCTCAGAGCTGCTGGAACACACAGCAGTGCTGCTAGCCTGCTGCTGCTGCTCTTCTCAGAGCTGCTGGAACACACAGCAGTGCTGCTAGCCTGCTACTGCTGCTCTTCTCAGAGCTGCTGGAACACACAGCAGTGCTGCTAGCCTGCTGCTGCTGCTCTTCTCAGAGCTGCTGGAACACACAGCAGTGCTGCTAGCCTAACATCTGCATGTGCCATTCAGAAGGCCAAGACGTGTCTGCATCAGTTCATTCTCAACACTTTGAGATCAACTAATTATTAATAAGTTGTATTAGCACTGATGACAGTGTAGCATCCTGTGGAGAGGCAGTACAGCGTGGAGCAGGGCTGATTGACCTCTGGAGAGGCAGCACAGCGTGGAGCAGGGCTGATTGACCTCTGGAGAGGCAGCACAGCGTGGAGCAGGGCTGATTGACCTCTGGAGAGGCAGAACAGCGTGGAGCAGGACTGATTGACCTGTGGAGAGACAGCACAGCGTGGAGCAGGGCTGATTGACCTGTGGAGAGGCAGAACAGCGTGGAGCAGGGCTGATTGACCTCTGGAGAGGCAGCACAGCGTGGAGCAGGGCTGATTGACCTCTGGAGAGGCAGCACAGCGTGGAGCAGGGCTGATTGACCTCTGGAGAGGCAGAACAGCGTGGAGCAGGGCTGATTGACCTGTGGAGAGACAGCACAGTGTGGAGCAGGGCTGATTGACCTGTGGAGAGGCAGTACAGCGTGGAGCAGGGCTGATTGACCTGTGGAGAGGCAGCACAGTGTGGAGCAGGGCTGATTGACCTCTGGAGAGGCAGAACAGCGTGGAGCAGGGCTGATTGACCTCTGGAGAGGCAGCACAGCGTGGAGCAGGGCTATTAGACCTGTGGAGAGGCAGCACAGCGTGGAGCAGGGCTGATTGACCTGTGGAGAGGCAGCACAGTGTGGAGCAGGGCTGATTGACCTCTGGAGAGGCAGCACAGCGTGGAGCAGGGCTGATTGACCTGTGGAGAGGCAGCACGGCGTGGAGCAGGGCTGATTGACCTGTGGAGAGGCAGCACGGCGTGGAGCAGGGCTGATTGACCTCTGGAGAGGCAGCACAGCGTGGAGCAGGGCTGATTGACCTCTGGAGAAGCAGCACAGTGTGGAGCAGGGCTATTTTTTGACATCAGCAGTGTTTGTCTGATGGCTCTGTCAGTTTTGCTCTGAGTTGATGCTTTCATGCATATGGCAGCATCTTTTAAAACCAACCAGCTCATGTATTATCTATGGGCTTAAAAGCCCAGAGACATGATGTACCGCGTATCAGAGGAGCTCAGCTTGTGTAAACAAGGAGCAGCAAGTGGGGTACAGCGGGGCTCCCCTGACACAAACAGCAGCAACATCTGGCCGTGGACAGGAAGTGGCTGCTACCTGGAAAGGGAGGACATCCTGCAGGACACGAGTGGGACGGTGTCGGTGACATGATGTTAGCTGACAGGCAGGAAAACAGATTACTTTTTCATGAAGTACCTGACAACATGCATCTGACCACTAACAAATCTACTCAGAAAACACATCCACAGTCGTCTACCTCTCTCTGCTATCTCACGGAAAAACTGGAATATTTCAGCGCAGTAAATGTTCTGGATTGGAACGTGTGAATGTTTTCTGTAAGCCATCACCACCTTTGGATGTTTTGACATCGGCTTGCATGTGAACATGGTGGATAGATATACACTCGCCAGACGGTTTATTAGGTTCACCACCCTGTCCTGAACACGATGATCTAATCGACTTTGAGCGTGGTCTGATCGTCGGTACCAGGCGGGCCAGGTCCAGTATCTCAGAAACAACCGCCCTCCTGGGATTTTCATGCACTAAAGTGTCAAGGGTTTACAGAGAACGGTGTGACAAATAAAAAACATCCAGTCATCGGAAGTCCCTTGGGAGAAAACAGCTCGTTTTTGAGAGAAGGAGAACGGCAGTAATCGTGCTCACAACAAACAGACAAATAACAGCACAGTACAAACGTGGTGCGTAGAACAGCATCTCTGAACGCGCAACTTGTCGATCCTCGTCACGGACGGGCTGTTGCAGAGGACGACCACACCGGGTTCCATCCTATCAGCTCAGCACACCGGGTTCCATCCTATCAGCTCAGCACACCGGGTTCCATCCTATCAGCTCAGCACACCGGGTTCCATCCTATCAGCTCAGCACACCGGGTTCCATCCTATCAGCTCAGCACACCGGGTTCCATCCTACCAGCTCAGCACACCGGGTTCCATCCTATCAGCTCAGCACACCGGGTTCCATCCTATCAGCTCACCGGGTTCCATCCTATCAGCTCACCGGGTTCCATCCTATCAGCTCAGCACACCGGGTTCCATCCTATCAGCTCACCGGGTTCCATCCTATCAGCTCAGCACACCGGGTTCCATCCTATCAGCACACCGGGTTCCATCCTATCAGCTCACCGGGTTCCATCCTATCAGCTCAGCACACCGGGTTCCATCCTATCAGCTCAGTACACCGGGTTCCATCCTATCAGCACACCGGGTTCCATCCTATCAGCTCAGTACACCGGGATCCATCCTATCAGCACACCGGGTTCCATCCTATCAGCTCAGCACACCGGGTTCCATCCTATCAGCTCACCGGGTTCCATCCTATCAGCTCAGTACACCGGGTTCCATCCTATCAGCTCAGTACACCGGGTTCCATCCTATCAGCACACCGGGTTCCATCCTATCAGCTCAGTACACCGGGATCCATCCTATCAGCACACCGGGTTCCATCCTATCAGCTCAGCACACCGGGTTCCATCCTATCAGCTCACCGGGTTCCATCCTATCAGCTCAGCACACCGGGTTCCATCCTATCAGCTCACCGGGTTCCATCCTATCAGCTCACCGGGTTCCATCCTATCAGCACACCGGGTTCCATCCTATCAGCTCACCGGGTTCCATCCTATCAGCACACCGGGTTCTATCCTATCAGCTCAGCACACCGGGTTCCATCCTATCAGCTCACCGGGTTCCATCCTTTCAGCTCAGCACACCGGGTTCCATCCTTTCAGCTCAGCACACCGGGTTCCATCCTATCAGCTCAGCACAAGAAGCAACATCTCATGTGGGCACACGATCACTAACACTGGACAATGAGGAGTAGGAAGATATTGTCAGAAACATGACAGTTCAGTTTATTTGAGGGGCCTGCGCAGTGCCCAGACCTCAACCCAATAGAGTATCTTTGGGGTGAGATGGAATGAGCTGTTTGCAGCGTCAATGTAACACCATCCAATCTGCAGCAACTACATGATGCCATTGCATCAGCACGGACCAACATCCCTGTGGAACGTTTCTGACAGCTTGTAGAATGCCCCCAAGGGTTCAGGCTGTTCTGGAGGGAAATGGGGGT
Source organism: Salmo salar (assembly GCF_965601325.2). Taxonomy (NCBI): domain Eukaryota; kingdom Metazoa; phylum Chordata; class Actinopteri; order Salmoniformes; family Salmonidae; genus Salmo; species Salmo salar. The sequence goes on along the minus strand of NW_027675320.1, from coordinate 1,676,290 downwards.
CCGACCGGTACTACATTGGTGTACCAAATATATCATATTCTATTACTGAGTCTTTAGCCTAGCCGACGTCCAAGTCATCCAGGAGATCAGGTCTATTCAGAGATAAAGAGGAGGGGAACCTGTAACGATCGTCTGGAAGAGGGGACCAAGATGCAGCGTGGTAAGTGGTCATAATTATATTTAATGAAACACTTTAAAACAAACAAGAAAACGAAAGCCAACAGTTCTGCCAGGTGAACACACACAAGACAGAAAACAACTACCCACAAAACCCCAAAGGAAAACAGGCTGCCTAAGTATGATTCCTAATCAGAGACAACGATGTACAGCTGTCCCTGATTGAGAGCCATACCAGGCCAAAACAAAGAAATACAAAAACATAGAAAAAAGGACATAGAATGCCCACCCAAATCACACCCTGACCAAACCTAAAAAGAGACATAAAAAAGGCTCTCTCAGGTCAGGGCGTGACAGAACCTCAGGTACAGAAATAGAGAGCGGAGAGGAGGGGAACCTCAGGTACAGAAATAGAGAGCGGAGAGGAGGGGAACCTCAGGTACAGAAATAGAGAGCGGAGAGGAGGGGAACCTCAGGTACAGAAATAGAGAGCGGAGAGGAAGGGAACCTCAGGTACAGAAATAGAGAGCGGAGAGGAAGGGAACCTCAGGTACAGAAATAGAGAGTGGAGAGGAGGGGAACCTCAGGTACAGAAATAGAGAGCGGAGAGGAGGGGAACCTCAGGTACAGAAATAGAGAGTGGAGAGGAGGGGAACCTCAGGTACAGAAATAGAGAGCGGAGAGGAAGGGAACCTCAGGTACAGAAATAGAGAGTGGAGAGGAGGGGAACCTCAGGTACAGAAATAGAGAGCGGAGAGGAGGGGAACCTCAGGAACAGAAATAGAGAGTGGAGAGGAGGGGAACCTCAGGTACAGAAATAGAGAGTGGAGAGGAGGGGAACCTCAGGTACAGAAATAGAGAGTGGAGAGGAGGGGAACCTCAGGTACAGAAATAGAGAGCGGAGAGGAGGGGAACCTCAGGTACAGAAATAGAGAGCGGAGAGGAGGGGAACCTCAGGTACAGAAATAGAGAGCGGAGAGGAGGGGAACCTCAGGTACAGAAATAGAGAGCGGAGAGGAGGGGAACCTCAGGTACAGAAATAGAGAGTGGAGAGGAGGGGAACCTCAGGTACAGAAATAGAGAGCGGAGAGGAGGGGAACCTCAGGTACAGAAATAGAGAGTGGAGAGGAGGGGAACCTCAGGTATAGAAATAGAGAGTGGAGAGGAGGGGAACCTCAGGTACAGAAATAGAGAGCGGAGCGGACGGGAACCTCAGGTATAGAGGTTACCTAACCTGGGCTGCAGGCTAGGACCAGCACATTCCTATTACGGAACATCTATTAGGTAGTTCCTGGTACATATTTAACAACTCATAACATACTTTTATCATGCTGGCAACACAAACAGAGAATAAGCTGATATTTGTTGTGTTCAAGGAGGGCTGTCTGGGGGAGTATTTCATGAAATACCATGTAGCTTTAAACAGCACTGATCTGTGGTCTGTTATGGCTGTTATCAGCACAACGCTGTGCGACAGGTAGCCTAGTGGTTAGAGCGTTGGGCCAGTAACCAGCAGGTAGCCTAGTGGTTAGAGCGTTGGGCCAGTAACCAAAAGGTTGCTAGATCGAATCCCTGAGCTGACAAGGTAAAAATCTATAATTCTACCCCTGAACAAGGCAGTTAACCCATGAAATACCAGGCTGTAATCTTAAATAAGAATTTATTCTTAACTGACTTGCCTAGTTAAATAAAGGTTAAATAAAAAAAATGTAAACAAGGTAATAAAACAATCAATACCTGTACAAAGGGCCATTTTATAAGCTACATTTGGGGACAATTTGATAAGCTGATCAGTCTCCTTGGTTAGTTGGTGCATCATTAGATTTACTCTAAATGACTGTGTCTACATGGATTTCATGTTAACAGCAACAACCATCTTTCCTCAGATATCAAAACCTATTTCAAAAGATGTTCACTTTAACTGGTGTTTCAGTTCTTTAACTGGTGTTTCAGTTCTTTAACTGGTGTTTCAGTTCTTTAATTGGTGTTTCAGTTCTTTAACTGGTGTTTCAGTTCTTTAACTGGTGTTTCAGTTCTTTAACTGGTGTTTCAGTTCTTTAACTGGTGTTGCAATTCTTTAACTGGTGTTTCAGTTCTTTAACTGGTGTTTCAGTTCTTTAACTGGTGTTTCAGTTCTTTAACTGGTGTTTCAGTTCTTTAACTGGTGTTTCAGTTCTTTAACTGGTGTTTCAGTTCTTTAACTGGTGTTGCAATTCTTTAACTGGTGTTTCAGTTCTTTAACTGGTGTTTCAGTTCTTTAACTGGTGTTTCAGGTCTTTAACTGGTGTTTCAGTTTAACTGGTGTTGCAGTTCTTTAACTGGTGTTGCAATTCTTTAACTGGTGTTGCAGTTCTTTAACTGGTGTTTCAGTTAAAACTGCTCTCTGTCTGTCGGTGTGTTGGTCTATTGGATGTTTTATTTACAACAACAAGGATAAATTACTTATTTTATTGATAGACAAACCAGAAATGACAGCTGGTGTTTATTTGTTGTGTTATAAAAGTTATTTCCATGGTGTCAGAAACAGTGTGGATTTAGAGGCTGACTGCCGAACAAGGCCCTGGCCTAATAACTGGCAGCTTCGTCACAAGCCAGCATGGAGAATGTTATTCATTATTCATGCTCATTAAATTCTGGGCTTCATATGAACAGCGACTGCCAGCTTGATGCCAAACTGTGTTGGTTTTGTGATGTTCCCACTTGAGACCCGGGGATTTAAATCCAGGACACCACTTCTGAATAACCAGCAGACAAACACACAATCATTCTGCTTCCAGTTTCATTTGATCACATTTTGACAAAATACACCTCTATTCTTTCCTTGAATAGGATTTGGAATTAATAAAACTGGCAGTGAGTTTCGTCTCTGTGTGAAACGGATTTAGTGGAAATGGATCTGCTGTAAATGTGTCATTCACATTTCTCTGTAATTCCTCCATACACCGTAGCTCATTGGTTGTTTCTGCTAGAAAACAGCACTTGTCAACATACCCACTTTGGGAAATACATCTCTGCGCCGACGTGCTAACATCCACCAGGTATTGCATCATATCCTATTCAACCCTCTCCTTCACACACATATATACTACAGCACTTAAACGGGCATCAGACCTGCCAGATTCTATGTAGAAATTTGGAAAACTAACCAAACTGAATCTCCCTTCACTTTAGCTACAGCAGATCAGTCCTTTGTTAGAGGAACACTTGGAAAACAAACCAAACTGAATCTCCCTTCACTTTAGCTAGAACAGATCAGTCCTTTGTTAGAGGAACACTTGGAAAACTAACCAAACTGAATCTCCCTTCACTTTAGCTACAGCAGATCAGTCTTGCCTAGATAAATAAAGGTTAAATCAAATAAAGAAAGAAAGAAATAAAAGCAGATCAGTCCTTTGTTAGAGGAACACTTGGACTGTCATTCACCAGACGTGTTATTACTCTGTGATGTCAGTACTAGTCCTAAATGCTACATTTTACACGATTCCCAATACATTTGAACATCTACAAGGGTTTAGATGTAGATTTGAGATGACTGTGACAAGTGGGACCTGGAATACATATGAAAAACACTATAAAATACAAAGCCATGTCCAATGTTTTTACCAGTGCAGACGCATTTTAATAAAGACCTCTTAGATTCCTCATCTATTTAACGGCCTGGTGAAAAGTGGTTCTGATGGACTGGAAGCTATTGCTTATCAGGACACAAAGCACGAACAGCTAGGAGTCTCCAGCCTATTACTACTTGTCTCTCTTATCGAGAATCCTGTATAAAAATTAGCCGTGTCTTCCGTGGACTGCAGAGAAGGAGGTTTATTACTTTCCCATATGTCCCTGTGGCTGGACAGAATAAACTATACTATGAAACAAAGATACATTATATAGAATGATAGCAAATAGTAAAAAAAAACTCTGGAACACCTTAAATTAAATTTTGGGTAAGAAGGCAAACTCAGCTCTATCATTCATTGAATCATATGGCTCATTCATCACAAAACCAACTGATATTTGCCAATTACTTTAATTATTTATTTTTTTATTGGCAAGATTAGCAAATTTAGGCATGACATGCCAGCAACAAACACTGACACTACACATCCAAGTTTAACTGATCAAATTATGAAAGACAAACCGTTGTAATTTTGAATTATGTAAAGTGAGTGTTGAAAGGGTGAAAAAATTATTGTTGTCTATCAACAATGAAAACTTGGATGGAAAATTACTGAGAATAATAGCGGACGATATTGCCACTCCTATTTGCCATATCTTAAATCTAAGCCTACTAGAAAGTGTGGGCTCTCAGGCCTGGAGGGAAGTAAAAGTCATCGCGCTACCTAAGAATAGTAAAGCCCCCTTTACTGGCTCAAATATCCCAACCAATCAACCTGTCACTAACCGTTACTTTGACCAGATGCAATGCTATTTTACAGTAAACAAATTGACAACAGACTTTCAGCCTGCTTATAGGGAAGGACATTTAACAATGAATAAAACCAAAAAGCCATTGCCAGCTAGCTAACATAGCATCCCTCTGTTTGGGCCGGGTGTTTGAGTAGGCTAAACTAGATAGCTGCATTCGCTAGCTAACTTGGCACCCTGTATTATCGGCATATTCAACAGCGTTTAACAAATATATTATCTTCAACAGAGCTATCTTGTGATCAAGCCATCAATGTTTTGTGATTATTGGTGTCTTTAAAAATATTGGCAAACGGGTTTGAAATTAGCATGTTTGACATTTCAGTGGAAATACTACTACTACTATCAGCTTTTTGATAAGCGGTTTAGCAAAAAAATACATCCCGTATTATCGGCATAATTATTGGCGACCTTACTATTTTGTTCAATTACAAGATATATCCATTTAATTTTGTTCAAAAAAGAGACACCAACCTCGTATCCGAAGTGTTTACTAGATAGTTGACTAGTTGGCTAGCCTTCTGGTAAAAAAAATTACTTGCCTGAAATTCGTTAGCAATATTTCTGAGGTAAAAAGTTGGATATTAAATTATGTGTGGTCTGTCGCGCAGTCGAATTTTACAATATACAGCGTGTCCCACAACATGTGGATATATATTACTTTGTTGAAAACTTAACTTACATAAACTGCAATGAAAATCGGTGGTTAGCTAGCTAGAAGGGTATTTTTAGTCGCAAAACATACCCGTTATTTTCCAGTCCATTTAAATGTTGAGCTCAAGGTGATTTAATCCTCCAACTGCTAGAGAGTGTTCAGAGTTAGGGGGGGGTGTCTGATGTCGGGGGAAAATTAGCTAAGTGAAAATGAAAGTTTAAAAAAATACAACAATCTCATCCTCTTGCTCTCTCTCTCTCCTTAACTTTGGAAGAAATGATTTTGTTCAAACTGTTTAACTATTGTCGTTCTTTCTCTTTGAGTCTACTCACCACATTGTATGCACTACAGCGCTAGCTAGCTGTAGCTTATGCTTTCAGTACTAGATTCAATCTCTGATACTTTGATTGGGTGGACAACATGTCAGTTCATGCTGCAAGAGCTCTGATAGGTTGGAGGACTTCCTCTGAAAGTTGTCATAATTACTGTGTAAGTCTATGGAAGGGGGTGAGAACCATGAGCCTCCTAGGTTTTGTATTGAAGTCAATGTACACAGAGGAGGACAGAAGCTAGCTGTCCTCCGGCTACACCATGGTGCTACCCTACAGAGTGCTGTTGAGGCTACTGTAGACCTTTATTGCAAAACAGTGTGTTTTAATCAATTACATGGTGACGTGAATTTATGTAGTATAGTTTAATCTAACTTTTTTTAAATCTAGGATGGTCCTCCCCTTCCTCCTCTGAGGATCCTCCACTGTGTAGTGGAAAGACTTCTACAATCTGATCCTGGTCACTCCTTCATATACTCCTAATGTAGTGGAAAGACTTCCACAGTCTGATCCTGGTCACTCCTTCATATACTCCTAATGTAGTGGAAAGACTTCTACAGTCTGATCCTGGTCACTCCTTCATATACTCCTAATGTAGTGGAAAGACTTCTACAGTCTGATCCTGGTCACTCCTTCATATACTCCTAATGTAGTGGAAAGACTTCCACAGTCTGATCCTGGTCACTCCTTCATATACTCCTAATGTAGTGGAAAGACTTCTGCAGTCTGATCCTGGTCACTCCATCATATACTCCTAATGTAGTGGAAAGACTTCCACAGTCTGATCCTGGTCGCTCCTTCATATACTCCTAATGTAGTGGAAAGACTTCCGCAGTCCACTGCGTTCGCTGCTGATCCAGAACAGGCCCTGACCTTTCCTTCTCTCCTCCATCATCCCTCGCTCCTCTCCTCCCTCATCCCTCGCTCCTCTCCTCCCTCCACAACAGTCTGCCTTTCAGACTGAAAACCCAGTTGGCTGATCATTCTCACGGTGGGTTATGTTTTTATAGCAGACACTTCAATGGTGGTTCTGTTGAAAAGTGTCAGTAACAAGAGGTCTAAGTAAACAGACGGCCACTGGAGTCCCTTCATTCATCATGGCTAAGAGACAGACAAAATGTGTCCCAAATGGCCCCCTTATTCCCTACGTAGTACACTACTGTGCACTATGGGACTTGGTCAGAAATAGTGCACTAAATAGGGAATAGGGGACTGTTTTGGGCTGTATTCAGAAATCATGGCCCCCTGACAGAGACAGAGATGTTCTACATAGTCCGTTGCCTCCTGACACAGACCTGACTTCAACTCATCTGGAATCCCCATCCTCTGCAGCCGGGCCGGCCGGCCACACTGCCAGAACACACACACACACACACACACAAACACATCACATGTGTATACTTACTACATACTACATCTTATCATTACATTACCATCTGTCAACGTTTAGGACAGGAGGACCAGGAGGAGCAGAGATATTGAAAGGCCCCGCTTCATGTTACCTAACTCACACTTTACAATGTCAACCTGATCCCTAAACATCCCAAGGAGAAATGTCAACCTGATCCCTAAACATCCCAAGGAGAAATGTCAACCTGATCCCTAAACATCCCAAGGAGAAATGTCAACCTGATCCCTAAACATCCCAAGGAGAAATGTCAACCTGATCCCTAAACATCCCAAGGAGAAATGTCAACCTGATCCCTAAACATCCCAAGGAGAAATGTCAACCTGATCCCTAAACATCCCAAGGAGAAATGTCAACCTGATCCCTAAACATCCCAAGGAGAAATGTCAACCTGATCCCTAAACATCCCAAGGAGAAATGTCAACCTGATCCCTAAACATCCCAAGGAGAAATGTCAACCTGATCCCTAACCATCCCAAGGAGAAATATCTGTTCTGATCACTAAACATCCCAAGGAGAAATGTCAACCTGATCCCTAAACATCCCAAGGAGAAATGTCAACCTGATCTCTAAACAGCCCAAGGAGAAATGTCAACCTGATCCCTAAACATCCCAAGGAGAAATGTCAACCTGATCTCTAAACATCCCAAGGAGAAATGTCAACCTGATCCCTAAACATCCCAAGGAGAAATGTCAACCTGATCCCTAAACATCCCAAGGAGAAATGTCAACCTGATCCCTAAACATCCCAAGGAGAAATGTCAACCTGATGCCTAAACATCCCAAGGAGAAATGTCTGTTCTGATCCCTAAACATCCCAAGGAGAAATGTCTGTTCTGATCCCTAAACATCCCAAGGAGAAATGTCAACCTGATCCCTAACCATCCCAAGGAGAAATATCTGTTCTGATCACTAAACATCCCAAGGAGAAATGTCAACCTGATCCCTAAACATCCCAAGGAGAAATGTCAACCTGATCTCTAAACAGCCCAAGGAGAAATGTCAACCTGATCCCTAAACATCCCAAGGAGAAATGTCAACCTGATCACTAAACATCCCAAGGAGAAATGTCAACCTGATCCCTAAACATCCCAAGGAGAAATGTCAACCTGATCCCTAAACATCCCAAGGAGAAATGTCAACCTGATCCCTAAACATCCCAAGGAGAAATGTCAACCTGATCCCTAAACATCCCAAGGAGAAATGTCAACCTGATCACTAAACATCCCCAGGAGAAATGTCAACCTGATCCCTAAACATCCCAAGGAGAAATGTCAACCTGATCCCTAACCATCCCAAGGAGAAATGTCTGTTCTGATCCCTAAACATCCCAAGGAGAAATGTCAACCTGATCCCTAAACATCCCAAGGAGAAATGTTTGTTCTGATCCCTAAACATCCCAAGGAGGTGATTCTTATTTTCAATGTTCGCTTTGGTATAATTCTAGAACAATATTACTGTTGTTTCTGTTCTTAGCCTGTGTTTGGCTAGTGTAGATCATAGCTAATCATAATGAAGGACTAGCCTGTGTTTGGCTAGTGTAGATCATAGCTAATCATAATGAAGGACTAGCCTGTGTTTGGCTAGTGTAGATCATAGCTAATCATAATGAAGGACTAGCCTGTGTTTGGCTAGTGTAGATCATAGCTAATCATAATGAAGGACTAGCCTGTGTTTGGCTAGCGTAGATCATAGCTAATCATAATGAAGGACTAGCCTGTGTTTGGCTAGTGTAGATCATAGCTAATCATAATGAAGGACTAGCCTGTGTTTGGCTAGTGTAGATCATAGCTAATCATAATGAAGGACTAGCCTGTGTTTGGCTAGTGTAGATCATAGCTAATCATAATGAAGGACTAGCCTGTGTTTGGCTAGCGTAGATCATAGCTAATCATAATGAAGGACTAGCCTGTGTTTGGCTAGTGTAGACCATAGCTAATCATAATGAAGGACTAGCCTGTGTTTGGCTAGTGTAGATCATAGCTAATCATAATGAAGGACTAGCCTGTGTTTGGCTAGCGTAGATCATAGCTAATCATAATGAAGGACTAGCCTGTGTTTGGCTAGTGTAGACCATAGCTAATCATAATGAAGGACTAGCCTGTGTTTGGCTAGTGTAGATCATAGCTAATCATAATGAAGGACTAGCCTGTGTTTGGCTAGTGTAGATCATAGCTAATCATAATGAAGGACTAGCCTGTGTTTGGCTAGCGTAGATCATAGCTAATCATAATGAAGGACTAGCCTGTGTTTGGCTAGCGTAGATCATAGCTACTCATAACGAAGGACTAGTCTGGGTAGGAGCTGGAACTGGTCTGAACTCAGTGAACTGGGACTGTTTCCCAACAAAACAGAAACACTGTGTGTTCTGTAGAATAAGATAAGGTCGATGCAAACACACATTCATTTAACAAAAATCCCTTCTTTCCCCTCAAAGCATCTGCTAGCTCAGATCAAAAGCTTAACCTTGTGACCGTAGAAAATGATCTGGCTGAGTTTGGATTCATAAAGCACCGTTGAGTGGAGTGGTAGTTGGGTCCAGAGACTCTGGAGGGCACATGGCTGACTAGTGAGAGAACTAAAGCCACATGTTGGGAGATTGAAGGGAACAAGTTATCACTTTTAAAACAACAGCATACAAATAACTCTCCAGTCACAGGGTTTAATACAAACTGTGTTAAACCTGACTGCTACCAACTCACATTACTGAATACAAACACTGTGTTAAACCTGACTGAATACAAACACTGTGTTAAACCTGACTGCTACCAACTCACATTACTGAATACAAACTGTGTTAAACCTGACTGCTACCAACTCACATTACTGAATACAAACACTGTGTTAAACCTGACTGCTACCAACTCACTTTACTGAATACAAACACTGTGTTAAACCTGACTGCTACCAACTCACATTACTGAATACAAACACTGTGTTAAACCTGACTGCTACCAACTCACTTTACTGAATACAAACACTGTGTTAAACCTGACTGCTGCCAACTCACATTACTGAAGTAGAATCAATATGAGATATGACACAACATACTGAGAGTATAGTGGAAGATAGAGTATAAAAGACATCAGTCTGCAGCTTCCCCAAACCCTACCAAATACTGTATATATTACTCACCTATATTAATTCATGCTCTGATTCTAGGCTGATCTAGTTGTTATTCTCTGTCCAATTCTACCTGGACTAATCCTAATACCCAGTAGCCACTTCCTGTACAGCAGGAAGTGAACTGCCATGTGAGTCCTGTGGTTGTGTTGTAGTGTCTAGGATACATTGTGTTAGTGTCTAGGGCACCACATCATCTGTAAAATCCTATTTCTGTCCACTGGGTGTTCTGTAATGTTAAGCTGCTCTATTAGAATGGATGGGATATGAAGCAAACAGCTGAAACCCACAGGCCGTTATTAGTCCATGAAGCACATTATACCTTTCAACTAATAACTCATAGAACAACATGCTTTCCAAAAAGATATTACCTATATTATATTATATTTTTTAGAGCAGGGCACTTTTATTTGTTTGTGCAAATAAAAAGGGATGTAAGAAAGCAATGTGTTATCCAACTATTATCTTCTAAAAGTTCCCAGTGTTTTTAGAACTCAAAGGCTGTTATAAACCTGTTGTGGTTAAAAGGGAGAGCCGGTATGAACAGTGACATGGTAAGAAGGGAGATCTGAACGGTGTCGTGGTGTTTCAGAAGGTAGATCTGTTCTGAACGGTGTCATGGTGTTTCAGAAGGTAGATCTGTTCTGGACGGTGTTTCAGAAGGTAGATCTGTTCTGAACGGTGTCGTGGTGTTTCAGAAGGTAGATCTGTCCTGAACGGTGTCATGGTGTTTCAGAAGGTAGATCTGTTCTGAACGGTGTCATGGTCTTTCAGAAGGTAGATCTGTTCTGAACGGTGTCATGGTGTTTCAGAAGGTAGATCTGTTCTGGACGGTGTTTCAAAAGGTAGATCTGTTCTGAACGGTGTCATGGTGTTTCAGAAGGTAGATCTGTTCTGAACGGTGTTTCAGAAGGTAGATCTGTTCTGAACGGTGTCATGGTGTTTCAGAAGGTAGATCTGATCTGAACGGTGTTTCAGAAGGTAGATCTGTTCTGAACGGTGTCATGGTGTTTCAGAAGGTAGATCTGATCTGAACGGTGTCGTGGTGTTTCAGAAGGTAGATCTGTTCTGAACGGTGTCATGGTGATTCAGAAGGTAGATCTGTTCTGAACGGTGTCGTGGTGTTTCAGAAGGTAGATCTGTTCTGAACGGTGTCATGGTGTTTCAGAAGGTAGATCTGTTCTGAACGGTGTCGTGGTGTTTCGCCCAACAGGATGCTCTCAATTGTGCATCTGTAAAAGTTTCTGAGGGTCTTAGGGGCCAAGACTAATTTCTTCAGCCTACTGAGGTTGAAGATGCGCTGTTGCGCCTTCTTCGCCACACTGTCTGTGTGGGTCTACCATTTCAGATTGTCAGTGATGTGTACACCGAGGAACTTGAAGCTTGCCACCTTGTCCAATGCAATCAATGTGGATAGGGGTGAATTCATCTCCGTCCCAGAGCCTCAGATGAATCAAACACAGATGAATCCTCAGATGAATCAAACACAGATGAATCCTCAGATTGATCAAACACAGATGAATCCTCAGATTGATCAAACACAGATGAATCCTCAGATGAATCAAACACAGATGAATCCTCAGATGAATCAAACACAGATGAATCCTCAGATGGATCAAACACAGATGAATCCTCAGATGAATCAAACACAGATGAATCCTCAGATGAATCAAACACAGATGAATCCTTAGATGAATCAAACACGGATGAATCCTCAGATGAATCAAACACAGATGAATCCTCAGATTGATCAAACACAGATGAATCCTCAGATTGATCAAACACAGATGAATCCTCAGATGAATCAAACACAGATGAATCCTCAGATTGATCAAACACAGATGAATCCTCAGATGAATCAAACACAGATGAATCCTCAGATGAATCAAACACAGATGAATCCTCAGATGAATCAAACACAGATGAATCCTCAGATGAATCAAACACAGATGAATCTCCTAATTAATTGTTAGAAGACATTAAGGGATGTCTAAATGGTCCATCGTAGCTTGGAGGGATATTAAACGATTATCCGTGCTAGTCCATCACTAAACACGGTCTCTGAAATCTGAACAGTCTGTATTTCCTGGATGTGTTTCTCTCATAGACCATACTCCTGTCACATTGGTACATTTGGATGTCTTTGTTTTACAGGACACACTGCTGAAGATTGAAATGGTCTTTGTTTTACAGGACACAGTGCTGAAGATTGAAATGGTCTTTGTTTTACAGGACACAGTGCTGAAGATTGAAATGGTCTTTGTTTTACAGGACACAGTGCTGAAGATTGAAATGGTCTTTGTTTTACAGGACACAGTGCTGAAGATTGAAATGGTCTTTGTTTTACAGGACACAGTGCTGAAGATTGAAATGGTCTTTGTTTTACAGGACACACTGCTGAAGATGAAAAACAGGTATTTGTTTTACAGGACACAGTGCTGAAGATTGAAATGGTCTTTGTTTTACAGGACACAGTGCTGAAGATTGAAATGGTCTTTGTTTTACAGGACACAGTGCTGAAGATTGAAATGGTCTTTGTTTTACAGGACACAGTGCTGAAGATTGAAATGGTCTTTGTTTTACAGGACACAGTGCTGAAGATTGAAATGGTCTTTGTTTTACAGGACACAGTGCTGAAGATTGAAATGGTCTTTGTTTTACAGGACACACTGCTGAAGATGAAAAACAGGTATTTGTTTTACAGGACACAGTGCTGAAGATTGAAATGGTCTTTGTTTTACAGGACACAGTGCTGAAGATTGAAATGGTCTTTGTTTTACAGGACACAGTGCTGAAGATTGAAATGGTCTTTGTTTTACAGGACACAGTGCTGAAGATTGAAATGGTCTTTGTTTTACAGGACACAGTGCTGAAGATTGAAATGGTCTTTGTTTTACAGGACACAGTGCTGAAGTTTGAAATGGTCTTTGTTTTACAGGACACAGTGCTGAAGATTGAAATGGTCTTTGTTTTACAGGACACACTGCTGAATATTGGAAACAGGTCTTTGTTTTACAGGACACAGTGCTGAAGATTGAACACAGGTGATTGTTGGTTACAGAGGATTTCTATTTGTACTAGTCTTACCAGATAATTCACTTTCATAACATTGCCCTTCAAGATCAGACCATGCAGACTAAGCAGCCATCAACATAATACTGATGCCTTCACAATATGGACGCCTTCACAACCCCTCAGAGACAGTGTGGTGCTGAGGAAGGTCCCAGTCACTATACTACTGAAGCCTTCACAACCCCTCAGAGACAGTGTGGTGCTGAGGAAGGTCCCAGTCACTATACTACTGAAGCCTTCACAACCCCTCAGAGACAGTGTGGTGCTGAGGAAGGTCCCAGTCACTATACTACTGAAGCCTTCACAACCCCTCAGAGACAGTGTGGTGCTGAGGAAGGTCCCAGTCACTATACTACTGAAGCCTTCACAACCCCTCAGAGACAGTGTGGTGCTGAGGAAGGTCCCAGTCACTATACTACTGAAGCCTTCACAACCCCTCAGAGACAGTGTGGTGCTGAGGAAGGTCCCAGTCACTATACTACTGAAGCCTTCACAACCCCTCAGAGACAGTGTGGTGCTGAGGAAGGTCCCAGTCACTATACTACTGAAGCCTTCACAACCCCTCAGAGACAGTGTGGTGCTGAGGAAGGTCCCAGTCACTATACTACTGAAGCCTTCACAACCCCTCAGAGACAGTGTGGTGCTGAGGAAGGTCCCAGTCACTATACTACTGAAGCCTTCACAACCCCTCAGAGAAAGTGTGGTGCTGAGGAAGGTCCCAGTCACTATACTACTGAAGCCTTCACAACCCCTCAGAGACAGTGTGGTGCTGAGGAAGGTCCCAGTCACTATACTACTGAAGCCTTCACAACCCCTCAGAGACAGTGTGGTGCTGAGGAAGGTCCCAGTCACTATACTACTGAAGCCTTCACAACCCCTCAGAGACAGTGTGGTGCTGAGGAAGGTCCCAGTCACTATACTACTGAAGCCTTCACAACCCCTCAGAGACAGTGTGGTGCTGAGGAAGGTCCCAGTCACTATACTACTGAAGCCTTCACAACCCCTCAGAGACAGTGTGGTGCTGAGGGTCCCAGTCACTATACTACTGAAGCCTTCACAACCCCTCAGAGACAGTGTGGTGCTGAGGAAGGTCCCAGTCACTATACTACTGAAGCCTTCACAACCCCTCAGAGACAGTGTGGTGCTGAGGAAGGTCCCGGTCACTATACTACTGAAGCCTTCACAACCCCTCAGAGACAGTGTGGTGCTGAGGAAGGTCCCAGTCACTATACTACTGAAGCCTTCACAACCCCTCAGAGACAGTGTGGTGCTGAGGAAGGTCCCAGTCACTATACTACTGAAGCCTTCACAACCCCTCAGAGACAGTGTGGTGCTGAGGAAGGTCCCAGTCACTATACTACTGAAGCCTTCACAACCCCTCAGAGACAGTGTGGTGCTGAGGAAGGTCCCAGTCACTATACTACTGAAGCCTTCACAACCCCTCAGAGACAGTGTGGTGCTGAGGAAGGTCCCAGTCACTATACTACTGAAGCCTTCACAACCCCTCAGAGACAGTGTGGTGCTGAGGAAGGTCCCAGTCACTATACTACTGAAGCCTTCACAACCCCTCAGAGACAGTGTGGTGCTGAGGAAGGTCCCAGTCACTATACTACTGAAGCCTTCACAACCCCTCAGAGACAGTGTGGTGCTGAGGAAGGTCCCAGTCACTATACTACTGAAGCCTTCACAACCCCTCAGAGACAGTGTGGTGCTGAGGAAGGTCCCAGTCACTATACTACTGAAGCCTTCACAACCCCTCAGAGACAGTGTGATGATGAGGAAGGTCCCAGTCACTATACTACTGAAGCCTTCACAACCCCTCAGAGACAGTGTGGTGCTGAGGAAGGTCCCAGTCACTATACTACTGAAGCCTTCACAACCCCTCAGAGCCAGTGTGGTGCTGAGGAAGGTCCCAGTCACTATACTACTGAAGCCTTCACAACCCCTCAGAGACAGTGTGGTGCTGAGGAAGGTCCCAGTCACTATACTACTGAAGCCTTCACAACCCCTCAGAGACAGTGTGGTGCTGAGGAAGGTCCCAGTCACTATACTACTGAAGCCTTCACAACCCCTCAGAGACAGTGTGGTGCTGAGGAAGGTCCCAGTCACTATACTACTGAAGCCTTCACAACCCCTCAGAGCCAGTGTGGTGCTGAGGAAGGTCCCAGTCACTATACTACTGAAGCCTTCACAACCCCTCAGAGACAGTGTGGTGCTGAGGAAGGTCCCAGTCACTATACTACTGAAGCCTTCACAACCCCTCAGAGCCAGTGTGGTGCTGAGGAAGGTCCCAGTCACTATACTACTGAAGCCTTCACAACCCCTCAGAGACAGTGTGGTGCTGAGGAAGGTCCCAGTCACTATACTACTGAAGCCTTCACAACCCCTCAGAGACAGTGTGGTGCTGAGGAAGGTCCCAGTCACTATACTACTGAAGCCTTCACAACCCCTCAGAGACAGTGTGGTGCTGAGGAAGGTCCCAGTCACTATACTACTGAAGCCTTCACAACCCCTCAGAGACAGTGTGGTGCTGAGGAAGGTCCCAGTCACTATACTACTGAAGCCTTCACAACCCCTCAGAGACAGTGTGGTGCTGAGGAAGGTCCCAGTCACTATACTACTGAAGCCTTCACAACCCCTCAGAGACAGTGTGGTGCTGAGGAAGGTCCCAGTCACTATACTACTGAAGCCTTCACAACCCCTCAGAGACAGTGCGATGATGAGGAAGGTCCCAGTCACTATACTACTGAAGCCTTCAGAACCCCTCAGAGACAGTGTGGTGCTGAGGGTCCCAGTCACTATACTACTGAAGCCTTCACAACCCCTCAGAGACAGTGTGGTGCTGAGGAAGGTCCCAGTCACTATACTACTGAAGCCTTCACAACCCCTCAGAGACAGTGTGGTGCTGAGGAAGGTCCCAGTCACTATACTACTGAAGCCTTCACAACCCCTCAGAGACAGTGTGGTGCTGAGGAAGGTCCCAGTCACTATACTACTGAAGCCTTCACAACCCCTCAGAGACAGTGTGGTGCTGAGGAAGGTCCCAGTCACTATACTACTGAAGCCTTCACAACCCCTCAGAGACAGTGTGGTGCTGAGGAAGGTCCCAGTCACTATACTACTGAAGCCTTCACAACCCCTCAGAGACAGTGTGGTGCTGAGGAAGGTCCCAGTCACTATACTACTGAAGCCTTCACAACCCCTCAGAGACAGTGTGGTGCTGAGGAAGGTCCCAGTCACTATACTACTGAAGCCTTCACAACCCCTCAGAGACAGTGTGGTGCTGAGGAAGGTCCCAGTCACTATACTACTGAAGCCTTCACAACCCCTCAGAGACAGTGTGGTGCTGAGGAAGGTCCCAGTCACTATACTACTGAAGCCTTCACAACCCCTCAGAGACAGTGTGGTGCTGAGGAAGGTCCCAGTCACTATACTACTGAAGCCTTCACAACCCCTCAGAGACAGTGTGGTGCTGAGGAAGGTCCCAGTCACTATACTACTGAAGCCTTCACAACCCCTCAGAGACAGTGTGGTGCTGAGGAAGGTCCCAGTCACTATACTACTGAAGCCTTCACAACCCCTCAGAGACAGTGTGGTGCTGAGGAAGGTCCCAGTCACTATACTACTGAAGCCTTCACAACCCCTCAGAGACAGTGTGGTGCTGAGGAAGGTCCCAGTCACTATACTACTGAAGCCTTCACAACCCCTCAGAGACAGTGTGGTGCTGAGGAAGGTCCCAGTCACTATACTACTGAAGCCTTCACAACCCCTCAGAGACAGTGTGGTGCTGAGGGTCCCAGTCACTATACTACTGAAGCCTTCACAACCCCTCAGAGACAGTGTGGTGCTGAGGAAGGTCCCAGTCACTATACTACTGAAGCCTTCACAACCCCTCAGAGACAGTGTGGTGCTGAGGAAGGTCCCAGTCACTATACTACTGAAGCCTTCACAACCCCTCAGAGACAGTGTGGTGCTGAGGAAGGTCCCAGTCACTATACTACTGAAGCCTTCACAACCCCTCAGAGACAGTGTGGTGCTGAGGAAGGTCCCAGTCACTATACTACTGAAGCCTTCACAACCCCTCAGAGACAGTGTGGTGCTGAGGAAGGTCCCAGTCACTATACTACTGAAGCCTTCACAACCCCTCAGAGACAGTGTGGTGCTGAGGAAGGTCCCAGTCACTATACTACTGAAGCCTTCACAACCCCTCAGAGACAGTGTGGTGCTGAGGAAGGTCCCAGTCACTATACTACTGAAGCCTTCACAACCCCTCAGAGACAGTGTGGTGCTGAGGAAGGTCCCAGTCACTATACTACTGAAGCCTTCACAACCCCTCAGAGACAGTGTGGTGCTGAGGAAGGTCCCAGTCACTATACTACTGAAGCCTTCACAACCCCTCAGAGACAGTGTGGTGCTGAGGAAGGTCCCAGTCACTATACTACTGAAGCCTTCACAACCCCTCAGAGACAGTGTGATGATGAGGAAGGTCCCAGTCACTATACTACTGAAGCCTTCACAACCCCTCAGAGACAGTGTGGTGCTGAGGAAGGTCCCAGTCACTATACTACTGAAGCCTTCACAACCCCTCAGAGCCAGTGTGGTGCTGAGGAAGGTCCCAGTCACTATACTACTGAAGCCTTCACAACCCCTCAGAGACAGTGTGGTGCTGAGGAAGGTCCCAGTCACTATACTACTGAAGCCTTCACAACCCCTCAGAGACAGTGTGGTGCTGAGGAAGGTCCCAGTCACTATACTACTGAAGCCTTCACAACCCCTCAGAGACAGTGTGGTGCTGAGGAAGGTCCCAGTCACTATACTACTGAAGCCTTCACAACCCCTCAGAGCCAGTGTGGTGCTGAGGAAGGTCCCAGTCACTATACTACTGAAGCCTTCACAACCCCTCAGAGACAGTGTGGTGCTGAGGAAGGTCCCAGTCACTATACTACTGAAGCCTTCACAACCCCTCAGAGCCAGTGTGGTGCTGAGGAAGGTCCCAGTCACTATACTACTGAAGCCTTCACAACCCCTCAGAGCCAGTGTGGTGCTGAGGAAGGTCCCAGTCACTATACTACTGAAGCCTTCACAACCCCTCAGAGACAGTGTGGTGCTGAGGAAGGTTCCAGTCACTATACTACTGAAGCCTTCACAACCCCTCAGAGACAGTGTGGTGCTGAGGAAGGTCCCAGTCACTATACTACTGAAGCCTTCACAACCCCTCAGAGACAGTGTGGTGCTGAGGAAGGTCCCAGTCACTATACTACTGAAGCCTTCACAACCCCTCAGAGACAGTGTGGTGCTGAGGAAGGTCCCAGTCACTATACTACTGAAGCCTTCACAACCCCTCAGAGACAGTGCGGTGCTGAGGAAGGTCCCAGTCACTATACTACTGAAGCCTTCACAACCCCTCAGAGACAGTGCGATGATGAGGAAGGTCCCAGTCACTATACTACTGAAGCCTTCAGAACCCCTCAGAGACAGTGTGGTGCTGAGGGTCCCAGTCACTATACTACTGAAGCCTTCACAACCCCTCAGAGACAGTGTGGTGCTGAGGAAGGTCCCAGTCACTATACTACTGAAGCCTTCACAACCCCTCAGAGACAGTGTGGTGCTGAGGAAGGTCCCAGTCACTATACTACTGAAGCCTTCACAACCCCTCAGAGACAGTGTGGTGCTGAGGAAGGTCCCAGTCACTATACTACTGAAGCCTTCACAACCCCTCAGAGACAGTGTGGTGCTGAGGAAGGTCCCAGTCACTATACTACTGAAGCCTTCACAACCCCTCAGAGACAGTGTGGTGCTGAGGAAGGTCCCAGTCACTATACTACTGAAGCCTTCACAACCCCTCAGAGACAGTGTGGTGCTGAGGAAGGTCCCAGTCACTATACTACTGAAGCCTTCACAACCCCTCAGAGACAGTGTGGTGCTGAGGAAGGTCCCAGTCACTATACTACTGAAGCCTTCACAACCCCTCAGAGACAGTGTGGTGCTGAGGAAGGTCCCAGTCACTATACTACTGAAGCCTTCACAACCCCTCAGAGACAGTGTGGTGCTGAGGAAGGTCCCAGTCACTATACTACTGAAGCCTTCACAACCCCTCAGAGACAGTGTGGTGCTGAGGAAGGTCCCAGTCACTATACTACTGAAGCCTTCACAACCCCTCAGAGACAGTGTGGTGCTGAGGAAGGTCCCAGTCACTATACTACTGAAGCCTTCACAACCCCTCAGAGACAGTGTGGTGCTGAGGAAGGTCCCAGTCACTATACTACTGAAGCCTTCACAACCCCTCAGAGACAGTGTGGTGCTGAGGAAGGTCCCAGTCACTATACTACTGAAGCCTTCACAACCCCTCAGAGACAGTGTGGTGCTGAGGAAGGTCCCAGTCACTATACTACTGAAGCCTTCACAACCCCTCAGAGACAGTGTGGTGCTGAGGAAGGTCCCAGTCACTATACTACTGAAGCCTTCACAACCCCTCAGAGACAGTGCGATGATGAGGAAGGTCCCAGTCACTATACTACTGAAGCCTTCACAACCCCTCAGAGACAGTGTGGTGCTGAGGAAGGTCCCAGTCACTATACTACTGAAGCCTTCACAACCCCTCAGAGACAGTGTGGTGCTGAGGAAGGTCCCAGTCACTATACTACTGAAGCCTTCACAACCCCTCAGAGACAGTGTGGTGCTGAGGAAGGTCCCAGTCACTATACTACTGAAGCCTTCACAACCCCTCAGAGACAGTGTGGTGCTGAGGAAGGTCCCAGTCACTATACTACTGAAGCCTTCACAACCCCTCAGAGACAGTGTGGTGCTGAGGAAGGTCCCAGTCACTATACTACTGAAGCCTTCACAACCCCTCAGAGACAGTGTGGTGCTGAGGAAGGTCCCAGTCACTATACTACTGAAGCCTTCACAACCCCTCAGAGACAGTGTGGTGCTGAGGAAGGTCCCAGTCACTATACTACTGAAGCCTTCACAACCCCTCAGAGACAGTGTGGTGCTGAGGAAGGTCCCAGTCACTATACTACTGAAGCCTTCACAACCCCTCAGAGACAGTGTGGTGCTGAGGAAGGTCCCAGTCACTATACTACTGAAGCCTTCACAACCCCTCAGAGACAGTGTGATGATGAGGAAGGTCCCAGTCACTATACTACTGAAGCCTTCACAACCCCTCAGAGACAGTGTGATGATGAGGAAGGTTCCAGTCACTATACTACTGAAGCTTTCACAACCCCTCAGAGACAGTGTGATGATGAGGAAGGTCTGTGTTTCTGATATCATTGATATCTTCATTAATGAGGGTTCACAGCAGTGGGATAAGACTGTACAAGCTGTGGACATCAGCCACAGCACATTAGTTTTTTTTTTTTTTAAACGTGTTTCTAATTCTCTCCTGACCTCTTGGTTATCTAGTTTTACATCCCAAATGACACCCTATTATCTAGTGCCCTCCTTTTGACCCAGGTCCGTAGCGCCCTGGTCCAAAAAGAAGTGCGCTATGTAGGGAATAGGAAGCCATTTGTGACCCAAGCCCTAGTCTTCAGCTTGCATCATCAGTATGCATCAGTGAGTGAGTGTATTAACTGTGATAACAGTATGATAAGATCTGCCACTGTGGAATGATGTGTCCTTGTAAATACACCAGTCAGCTGATCTCCATTGTTCCGATTGGAGCAACACAAACTGTGTTGCTTTATGAGCCGTATTAAAAAAAAAAAACATTCAGATGGAGGCAATGAAATTACAATATGCATCCCAAAATGGAACCCTTTTCCCTATATAGTGCACTACGCCTTATGGGTTCCGGGTCGCAAATTAGTGCACTATATAGGGAATAGGGTGCCGTTTGGGATGCGTAAATGTCATTACTGATAAAAAAAAACACCTTACTGCTCACTGAGGCGAGATAATCACCTGGACGTTGGATAATAATCCAATAATATAGTAATGTTGGAGCTCCTCCAGCCGAGCTAGATGAATATATTAATATGCAGTAGGAAATAACAATAGACAGATTCAGCTGCATTGGATTTTAATGTGATGTGAATTAAATATATTGACTAGGCGTGACAAAGCAATACAAAAGGATGGATGTGTTTTTTTCATGACGTTACAGAACTAAATATGGATCCAAGTGCCTCCCCCAGCCTGTGATGTTTCTGAGACTAGTTCTCCAGTTCAGTCCAGTGTTGCCTAAAACCGTCGACATTATAAAGACCTGTAGCCACCGACGGCCTCTTCCTTAATCAGGTCTCACCACTGCTGTCAGAGGAGAGCGCCGGGAAACCAGGCTTGACAACAACTAATGGCAATCTGTATTTATTTATTGATTGATTGATTGATTGATTGATTTATTTTGCTCCTTTTGCACCCCATTATTTCTATTTCTACTTTGCACTTTCTTCCACTGCAAATCTACCATTCCAGTGTTTTACTTGCTATATTGTATTTACTTTGCCACCATGGCCTTTTTGCCTTTACCTCCCTTATCTCACCTCATTTGCTCACATTGTATATAGACTTATTTTTCTACTACATTATTGACTGAATGTTTGTTTTACTCCATGTGTAACTCTGTGTTGTTGTATGTTGTCGAACTGCTTTGCTTTATTCTTGGCCAGGTCGCAGCTGTAAATAAGAACTTGTTCTCAACTAGCCTACCTGGTTAAATAAAGGTGAAATGAAATAAATAAATAAATAAATAATATTATTTTCATCCCTTACTAACCCCAACCCTCACTCCATACGATCTGACTGATCCAGCAACCCCAACCCTCACTCCATACGATCTGACTGATCCAGCAACCCTAACCCCAACCCTCACTCCATACGATCTGACTGATCCAGCAACCCTAACCCCAACCCTCACTCCATACGATCTGACTGATCCAGCAACCCCAACCCTCACTCCATACGATCTGACTGATCCAGCAACCCTAACCCCAACCCTCACTCCATACGATCTGACTGATCCAACAACCCCAACCCTCACTCCATACGATCTGACTGATCCAACAACCCCAACCCTCACTCCATACGATCTGACTGATCCAACAACCCTAACCCTCACTCCATACGATCTGACTGATCCAGCAACCCCAACCCTCACTCCATACGATCTGACTGATCCAGCAACCCCAACCCCAACCCTCACTCCATACGATCTGACTGATCCAGCAACCCCAACCCTCACTCCATACGATCTGACTGATCCAGCAACCCCAACCCCAACCCTCACTCCATACGATCTGACTGATCCAGCAACCCCAACCCCAACCCTCACTCCATACGATCTGACTGAACCAGCAACCCTAAACCCAACACTCACTCCATACGATCTGACTGATCCAGCAACCCTAACCCCAACCCTCACTCCATACGATCTGACTGATCCAACAACCCCAACCCTCACTCCATATGATCTGACTGATCCAGCAACCCCAACCCTCACTCCATACGATCTGACTGATCCAGCAACCCCAACCCTCACTCCATACGATCTGACTGATCCAACAACCCCAACCCTCACTCCATACGATCTGACTGATCCAGCAACCCCAACCCCAACCCTCACTCCATACGATCTGACTGATCCAGCAACCCCAACCCTCACTCCAAACGATCTGACTGATCCAGCAACCCCAACCCCAACCCTCACTCCATACGATCTGACTGATCCAGCAACCCAAACCCTCACTCCATACGATCTGACTGATCCAGCAACCCCAACCCTCACTCCATACAATCTGACTGATCCAGCAACCCTCACTCCATACGATCTGACTGATCCAGCAACCCCAACCCCAACCCTCACTCCATACGATCTGACTGATCCAGCAACCCCAACCCTCACTCCATACGATCTGACTGATACAGCAACCCCAACCCTCACTCCATACGATCTGACTGATCCAGCAACCCCAACCCTCACTCCATACGATCTGACTGATCCAGCAACCCCAACCCTCACTCCATACGATCTGACTGATCCAGCAACCCCAACCCTCACTCCATACGATCTGACTGATCCAGCAACCCTAACCCTCACTCCATACGATCTGACTGATCCAGTAACCCCAACCCCAACCCTCACTCCATACGATCTGACTGATCCAGCAACCCCAACCCTCACTCCATACGATCTGACTGATCCAGCAACCCCAACCCCAACCCTCACTCCATACGATCTGACTGATCCAGCAACCCCAACCCTCACTCCATACGATCTGACTGATCCAGCAACCCTAACCCCAACCCTCACTCCATACGATCTGACTGATCAAGCAACCCTAACCCCAACCCTCACTCCATACGATCTGACATGATCAAGCAACCCTAACCCCAACCCTCAGTCCATACGATCTGACTGATCCAGCAACCCTAACCCCAACCCTCACTCCATACGATCTGACTGATCCAACAACCCCAACCCTCACTCCATACGATCTGACTGATCCAGCAACCCCAACCCTCACTCCATACGATCTGACTGATCCAGCAACCCCAACCCTCACTCCATACGATCTGACTGATCCAACAACCCCAACCCTCACTCCATACGATCTGACTGATCCAGCAACCCCAACCCCAACCCTCACTCCATACGATCTGACTGATCCAGCAACCCCAACCCTCACTCCAAACGATCTGACTGATCCAGCAACCCCAACCCCAACCCTCACTCCAAACGATCTGACTGATCCAGCAACCCCAACCCTCACTCCATACGATCTGACTGATCCAGCAACCCCAACCCTCACTCCATACGATCTGACTGATCCAGCAACCCCAACCCTCACTCCATACGATCTGACTGATCCAGCAACCGCAACCCCAACCCTCACTCCATACGATCTGACTGATCCAGCAACCCCAACCCTCACTCCATACGATCTGACTGATACAGCAACCCCAACCCTCACTCCATACGATCTGACTGATCCAGCAACCCCAACCCTCACTCCATACGATCTGACTGATCCAGCAACCCCAACCCTCACTCCATACGATCTGACTGATCCAGCAACCCCAACCCTCACTCCATACGATCTGACTGATCCAGCAACCCCAACCCTCACTCCATACGATCTGACTGATCCAGCAACCCCAACCCCAACCCTCACTCCATACGATCTGACTGATCCAGCAACCCCAACCCTCACTCCATACGATCTGACTGATCCAACAACCCCAACCCTCACTCCATACGATCTGACTGATCCAGCAACCCCAACCCTCACTCCATACGATCTGACTTATCCAGCAACCCCAACCCCAACCCTCACTCCATATGATCTGACTGATACAGCAACCCCAACCCTCACTCCATACGATCTGACTGATCCAGCAACCCCAACCCTCACTCCATACGATCTGACTGATCCAGCAACCCCAACCCTCACTCCATACGATCTGACTGATCCAGCAACCCCAACCCTCACTCCATACGATCTGACTGATCCAGCAACCCCAACCTTCACTCCATACGATCTGACTGATCCAGCAACCCTAACCCTCACTCCATACGATCTGACTGATCCAGCAACCCCAACCCTCACTCCATACGATCTGACTGATCCAGCAACCCCAACCCTCACTCCATATGATCTGACTGATCCAGCAACCCCAACCCTCACTCCATACGATCTGACTGATCCAGCAACCCCAACCCTCACTCCATACGATCTGACTGATCCAGCAACCCTAACCCTCACTCCATACAATCTGACTGATCCAGCAACCCTAACCCTCACTCCATACGATCTGACTGATCCAGCAACCCCAACCCCAACCCTCACTCCATACGATCTGACTGATCCAGCAGCCCCAACCCTCACTCCATACGATCTGACTGATCCAGCAACCCCAACCTTCACTCCATACGATCTGACTGATCCAGCAACCCTAACCCTCACTCCATACGATCTGACTGATCCAGCAACCCCAACCCTCACTCCATACGATCTGACTGATCCAGCAACCCTAACCCTCACTCCATACGATCTGACTGATCCAGCAACCCCAACCCTCACTCCATACGATCTGACTGATCCAGCACCCCAACCCCAACCCTCACTCCATAGGGATCTGACTGTTCCAGCAACCCCAACCCTCACTCCATACGATCTGACTGATCCAGCAACCCCAACCCTCACTCCATACGATCTGACTGATCCAGCAACCCCAACCGTCACTCCTAGGGATTGTTTAGATCTAATCTCTAATTCTGGTCTCTATGAAGTCTTTATGTTTAGTTCTAGTCTCTATGAAGTCTTTATGTTTAGTTCTAGTCTCTATGAAGTCTTTATGTTTAGTTCTAGTCTCTATGAAGTCTTTATGTTTAGATCTAGTCTCTATGAAGTCTTTATGTTTAGTTCTAGTCTCTATGAAGTCTTTATGTTTAGTTCTAACCAGGTCTCTATGAAGTCTTTATGTTTAGTTCTAGTCTCTATGAAGTCTTTATGTTTAGATCTAACCAGGTCTCTATGAAGTCTTTATGTTTAGTTCTAGTCTCATGAAGTCTTTATGTTTAGATCTAGTCTCTATGAAGTCTTTATGTTTAGTTCTAAACCTGAGCAATGGTGAAACTATGGTAACCAATAATGTGTTTTGAGTTCAATAGAAAGTATGTCTGATGGTGGGAGACAAAGCTGAGGATCAACATTAGACAGGCTGAACAATGGACCTCAGCAGGCGCAGGGCCAAAACCTTCACTCTCCTCCGCGTTCTGCACCGCACCGCACTGAGCCGGGCTGAGCCTTCGCTGCCATCCCTCCCCTCCCTCACTCTATCCCTGCTGCTGTGTGGGACTGGAAACACACGCTGTTCCCAAAATTAACCAAACACCTCGCTGACCGTTTTTAATGCATAATACAATTACTGCCCTTCATACAAACATCCACAACAAAATGTATGTCATTGTTCCCACATTCCAATCTCATTCTGAGCCATGCAACGTGAGGACCTACATATATCCATTCTCACTGAGCTAATTAACCAGGAAGGATAAACCTGAATGTGCTTTACAGGCATTTCTCTGCCTGTTCTCCTTCTGTTCTCCGGCCTGATGAGAGCAGAGGAGGAAAGGTAGAAACACTGACGATGGGAGGAATCAGGAGACTAATGGTGAGCTGGATTCCCAGTAGGACATGAAGAGACTAATGGTGAGCTGGATTCCCAGTAGGACATGAAGAGACTAATGGTGAGCTGGATTCCCAGTAGGATCAGGACATGAAGAGACTAATGGTGAGCTGGATTCCCAGTAGGACATGAAGAGACTAATGGTGAGCTGGATTCCCAGTAGGATCAGGACATGAAGAGACTAATGGTGAGCTGGATTCCCAGTAGGATCAGGACATGAAGAGACTAATGGTGAGCTGGATTCCCAGTAGGACATGAAGAGACTAATGGTGAGCTGGATTCCCAGTAGGACATGAAGAGACTAATGGTGAGCTGGATTCCCAGTAGGACATGAAGAGACTAATGGTGAGCTGTATTCCCAGTAGGACATGAAGAGACTAATGGTGAGCTGGATTCCCAGTAGGACATGAAGAGACTAATGGTGAGCTGGATTCCCAGTAGGACATGAAGAGACTAATGGTGAGCTGGATTCCCAGTAGGACATGAAGAGACTAATGGTGAGCTGGATTCCCAGTAGGACAGGCTGAAGAGACTAATGGTGAGCTGGATTCCCAGTAGGACATGAAGAGACTAATGGTGAGCTGGATTCCCAGTAGGACATGAAGAGACTAATGGTGAGCTGGATTCCCAGTAGGATCAGGACATGAAGAGACTAATGGTGAGCTGGATTCCCAGTAGGACATGAAGAGACTAATGGTGAGCTGGATTCCCAGTAGGACATGAAGAGACTAATGGTGAGCTGGATTCCCAGTAGGACATGAAGAGACTAATGGTGAGCTGGATTCCCAGTAGGATCAGGACATGAAGAGACTAATGGTGAGCTGGATTCCCAGTAGGACATGAAGAGACTAATGGTGAGCTGGATTCCCAGTAGGATCAGGACATGAAGAGACTAATGGTGAGCTGGATTCCCAGTAGGACATGAAGAGACTAATGGTGAGCTGGATTCCCAGTAGGACATGAAGAGACTAATGGTGAGCTGGATTCCCAGTAGGACATGAAGAGACTAATGGTGAGCTGGATTCCCAGTAGGACAGGCTGAAGAGACTAATGGTGAGCTGGATTCCCAGTAGGACATGAAGAGACTAATGGTGAGCTGGATTCCCAGTAGGACATGAAGAGACTAATGGTGAGCTGGATTCCCAGTAGGACATGAAGAGACTAATGGTGAGCTGGATTCCCAGTAGGACATGAAGAGACTAATGGTGAGCTGGATTCCCAGTAGGACATGAAGAGACTAATGGTGAGCTGGATTCCCAGTAGGACATGAAGAGACTAATGGTGAGCTGGATTCCCAGTAGGATCAGGACATGAAGAGACTAATGGTGAGCTGGATTCCCAGTAGGACATGAAGAGACTAATGGTGAGCTGGATTCCCAGTAGGATCAGGACATGAAGAGACTATTGGTGAGCTGGATTCCCAGTAGGATCAGGACATGAAGAGCGTGACACAGTAACAGCTCCTTTAGAGAGGACTATTGTAGGTTCAGTCTAATGGTTTCCTTGTTTCTGTTCCTACATTATATAGACATAAGACAACTAGGGATTCAATTACTGCACATTAAATAAGACAAATCTATATAACAAAAAGCAAACACAGGCCACGTACAACACAAATTATCCACGTTGTTAAAAAGCTCTGACAGATCATTCTAGGGGGCAGGGAACAAAACAAAACAAAAAGAAATCCCACAAAATCCCCAAAAGAAAATCCCCAAATGATATTAGCCGTGAACTGCTGTATTGCACCAGTATCCAGTCTTACAGTACACCTGCTTAGGTTGGTGTGACTAAAGCCTGCAGCTTGCAGAATAAGCAGTGGAGAGTCACTGATGTTCTGCTGAATAGCCCTAACTGAATCTAACTGAATCCTAACTGAGTAACAGGACAGCCACTCCACCAGAGAGAAGACTGCACAATATCTAGCAATTTACAAATGGACTTAAAAGTGTCGACAGAAGCACATCATCTATAAGAAAGGCTTATTTTTTTACAGCAATGCAGCGTTCCTGTGGTGTAATTTAATTCTCTACAAGAGTCTTTTTTCTGCTCCTGTCCTTCCATCTTCTATCTCATGGAGGGAACAGAAGGACCAAACCAATTCCTACACCGGCAGCAAACTGCCCACTCTTCTTCCCCATCAAATTAGAAAAGCTGTTCGTGTTTTTATCTTTCAGATTTCCTGGGTTTTATGGCTAAATACTGAAGCACTGGAGGCTGGTCATGCTTTAAGCTACTAGGAAAAAAAGTTAAGCTTCAGCATTGGCTAGCCGAGATATCGGCAGTAAGCCGACAAGTAATTAAAGCAGCATATCTGTAACAACTGTCATCTCTTATTTCTGCTCAGCTTGGACGTAAACCAAAGGCGAGAAAAGCCAGGAAGGAGGAGGGAGAAAAAGGGACTTGACATTACTGGGCAGTGTACTGGGTAACTCTCTTTCTCTCTCTCTCTCTCTCTCGCTCTGAACAGTTTAGCAAACGGGGGCGTTTAGGGGATTGGGGAACAGATCAAAAGGCCCTTCACCAATTAACAGCAGGGAGAAGAGCATCAAATAAGGTATACATTTCAGTTCAACACGTTTTCAGTTTGCCAAGCAGGAAATGCCATTCTAATACTCCTGAAAAGGCGAAAGCTTGGAACCCTCAGTGATGTCACCACTGCTTCTCTAAATAGGCTTTTAATGTCTCTCTCCGAATGGTTTTGGTGCGCTACTGGAGAAGTCTCGTTGAGTCTAGTGTTGAGTTGGTCGGATAACAGTGGAACATTTGATACTGTAGGTTCTGCTGTGTAGGAAGAACAGGAAACATGAGGCTAGTTCTGACCCAGGTCTGACCCAGGTTTGACCCAGGTCTGACCCAGGTCTGACCCAGGGCAGAGCTGTGTGAAGTCATTCCATTTCTACGAGGTTGCAGAAAGCTTCCGTACAATTTTCAACAATCTTTTGACAAGAAGATGTTCTCAAATGCATGGTGCAATATACACTCCCTATACACGGTTTATTAGGTACACCACCCTGCTCACCAAAATGGACGGCTCCTACAGACAGAGTCCCTTGGCCGTGGTTTGCTACAGTATATAAAGATCCACTATCTCAGAAATGGCTGCCCTCCTGGGTTTTTAACGCAGGACAGTGTCTAGGATTTGCCCAGAATGGTTCGACAAACAAAATAAATATCACTGAGGAACATCACTGAGGAACATCACTGAGGAGCCTGATCACCGAGGAGCATCTCTGGGGAGCCTGATCATCACTGAGGAGCATCACTGAGGAGCATCATTGAGGAGCCTGATAACTGAGGAGCATCACTGAGGAGCATCACTGAGGAGCTTCACTGAGGAGCATCACTGAGGAGCCTGATCACTGATTGGTGTGTTCACATTAATAGCTGCCTGTTAGAGAGCAATTCATTAAATACAAATTAAGGTGAGGATCATCACTGAGGAGCCTGATGACTGAGGAGTCTGATCACCGAGGAGCTTCACTGAGGAGCTTCACTGAGGAGCATCACTGAGGAGCTTCACTGAGGAGCCTGATCACTGAGGAGCATCACTGAGGAGCATCACTGAGGAGCCTGATCACTGTGAAGCATCACTGAGGAGCATTACTGAGGAGCTTCACTGAGGAGCATCACTGAGGAGCATTACTGAGGAGCTTCACTGAGGAGCCTGATCACTGAGGAGCATCACTGAGGAGCCTGATCACTGTGAAGCATCACTGAGGAGCATTACTGAGGAGGATTCTCAGTTCCAAGATGGCGTAGCAGTCAGACGTCCTTTGTCCTCGTCTTATCGTGTCCCGTGTATATATCTTTTATATATTTTTCTTCGCATATCTTTTTTAATGTATTTTTTTAAATATTTTTTTCTAAAAACTCATTGATATATACAGAGAAAAGAGTCGGCCCGAGGATTGAACCCTGTGGCACCCCCATAGAGACTGCCAGAGGTCCGGACAACAGGCCCTCCGATTTGACACACTGAACTCTGAGAAGTAGTTGGTGAACCAGGCGAGGCAGTCATTTGAGAAGCCAAGGCTATTGAGTCTGCCGATAAGAATACGGTGATTGACAGAGTCGGATGCCTTGGCCAGGTCGATGAAGACGGCTGCACAGAACTGTCTTTTATCGATGGCGGTTATGATGTCGTTTGGGACCTTGAGCGTGGCTGAGGCGCACCCATGACCAGCTCTGAAACCAGATTGCATAGTGGAGAAGGTACAGTGGGATTCGAAGTGGTCGGTGATGTGTTTATTAACTTGGCTTTCAAAGATTTTAGAAAGGCAGGGCAGGATGGATATAGGTCTATAACAGTTTGGGTCTAGAGTGTCTCCCCCTTTGAACAGGGGGATGACCGCAGCAGCTTTCCAATCTTTGGGGATCTCAGACGATACGAAAGAGAGGTTGAATAGGCTAGTAATAGGGGTTGCAACAATTTCGGCGGATCATTTTAGAAAGAAAGGGTCCAGATTGTCTAACCCGGCTGATTTGTTGAGATCCAGATTGTGCAGTTCTTTCAGAACATCAGCTGTATGGATTTGGGTGAAGGAGAAGCGGGGGGGAGGGGGGGGTTGCTGCAGGGGGTGCTGCGATGTTGACCAGGGTAGGGGTAGCCAGGTGGAAGCATGGCCAGCCATGGAAAAATGCTTATTGAAATGATTGATTATCTTAGATTTACGGTGGTGACAGTGTTTCCTAGCCTCAGTGGAGTGGGCAGCTGGGAGGAGGTGCTATTATTCTCCATGGACTTTACAATGTCCCAAAACTTTTTGGAATTAGTGCTACAGGAAGAACATTTCTGTTTGAAAAAGCTGGCCTTAGCTTTCCTAACTGACTGAGTATATTGGTTCCTGACTTCCCTGAAAAGCTGCATGTCGCGGGGGCTATACGATGCTAATGCAGAACGCCACAGGATGTTTTTGTGCTGGTCAAGGACAGTCAAGTCTGGGGTGAACCAAGGGCTATATCTGTTCATAGTTTTACATTTTTTGGAATGGGGCTTATTTAAGATGGAGAGGAAAGCAATTTTGAAGAGCAACCAGGCATCCTCTACTGACGGGATGAGGTCAATATCCTTCCAGGATACCCCGGGCCAGGTCGATTAGAAAGGCCTGCTCGCTGAAGTGTTTTAGGGAGCATTTATGAGGGGTGGTCGTTTGACTGCGGACCCAGTACGCATGCAGGCAATGAGGCAGTGATCGCTGAGATCCTGGTTGAAGACAGCAGAGGTCTTCTGGAAAGCTCGAATTGTTTGGGACCTGGATAGTATGACAGAACTCTGCAGGCTCTCTCTGTAGTAGATTCTATCTTGTCGGAAAATGTTATAGTTAGGGATGGAAATTTCAGGATTTTTGGTGGCCTTCCTAAGCCAGGATTCAGACACAGCTAGGACAACCGGGTTGGCAGAGTGTGCTAAAGCAGTGAATAAAACAAACTTAGGGAAGAGGCTTCTAATTTTAACATGCATGAAACCAATGTTTTTACGGTTACAGAAGTCATCAAATGAGAGCGCCTGGGGAATGGGAGTGATGCTGGGGGCTGCAGTGCCTGGGTTAACCTCTACATCACCAGAGGAACAGAGGAGGAGTAGGTTAAGGGTACGGCTAAAGGCTAAAAGAACTGGTCGTCTAGTGCGTTCAGAACAGAGAGTAAAAGGAGCAGGTTTCTGGGCGCGGAAGAATAGATTCAAGGCATAATGTACAGACAAGGGAATGGTAGGATGTGAGTACAGTGGAGGTAAGCCTAGGCATTGAATGACGATGAGAGAGGTTTTGCCTCTAGAGGCACCATTTAAGCAAGGTGAGGTCTCCGCATGTGTGGGGGGTGGAACATAAGGGGTAAGGCATATTGAGCAGGGCTGGAGGCTCTACAGTGAAATACGACAAAAATGACTAACCAAAACAACAATAGACAAGGCATATTGACATAAGGGAGAGGCATGTGTAGCCGAGTGATAATAGGGTCCAGTGAGTAGCTATGTGAGCTGAAGGCACGGCTATTCAGACAGCTAGCAGGTCGGAGCTAGCAGAAGGCTAGCAGATGGGCCTCAGGGGAACGTCGCCACGGGAGAGTCTGTTGAAACCCCCTCGGACGGTTACGTCGGTAGACCAGTCGTAATGGATAGGCGGGGCTCCCTGTCGGAAGCAAATGGTCAAGGCCAATTGGCAAAAAGAGGTAATTGAAGCCCAGGGATTGCTTGATGGAATCTCGTCTGCTAGCTGGGAGATGTGCCTAGTTGGAGGCTAGCTCCAGGCTAACTGGTGCTCACTTCGGGACAGAGACGTTAGCCAGGAGTAGCCACTCGGATAGCAGCTAGCTAGCTGTGATGATCTGGAGTAAAGGTTCAGAGCTCGCGGTAGGAATCCGTTGATGTGGTAGAGAAAAGCAGTCTGATATGCTCTGGGTAGATATCGCACTGTGCAGACTGGCAGGAGTTGCCTGGGCTGAGGCTGGCAGTCCGGGTTAACGGTGATGACCGCTAGCAGTGGCTAACTGACTACTAGTTAGTAGCTAGTTAGCTGGCTAGCTTCTGAAGGCGGTTCCGGTTCTAAAGTGTAATAAATAGCAGATCCAGACCACATTGGGTGATGCGGGTTGCAGGAGAGAATGTTCAGTCCGTAGATGGAAAATGAGATTGAAAAAAAATAATACAAATATATATACGAAGAAAAACGATATATACAAGGGACAATCAAAACAGACATCACCACTGCTACGCCATCTTGGATCTCTGAAATTATGCAATTTTTTGACCCCTTGGAGTCAGAATTGACCCGTGTTGGTGGTTTTATGGATAAGCGCTATGAAACGGGAGTAAAATTACAATGTTGCAGAGTAAGATTTATTCTGGCTAATGTGTATAATTTCTTCCTTGTGAAATTTCTTCTTCCAATATATTTGTTACTACCGCTCCTTCGCTCTTCATCTCCCCTCAACTCGTTATGCATGCAGCAGTAAGAGGAAGTCAAATAATGGTTTGTAATTCAATAGAGCAATCTTAACTCATTTAGTTGTGCTAAGGGCTGACTGAGGGAGACAAAGAGCTCAAAATGTTGCCGCTGTGCTCATTATGTATATTTAAAACAATTAGCAATTCAAGGCCACACAGTGTGGTGGTGGTGGGGGGAGAGGAGAGGAGGGGAGGAGAGAGGAGACGGGAGGGGAGGGGAGAGGAGGGGAGGGGAGGGGAGAGGAGAGGAGAGGAGAGGAGAGGAGGGGAGGGGAGAGGAGAGGAGGGGAGGAGAGAGGAGAGGAGAGGGAGGGAGGGGAGAGGAGAGGAGAGGAGAGGAGAGGAGAGGAGAGGAGAGGAGAGGAGAGGAGAGGAGAGGAGAGGAGAGGAGAGGAGAGGAGACGGGAGGGGAGGGGAGAGGAGAGGAGGGGAGGAGAGAGGAGAGGAAGGGAGGAGAGAGGAGAGGAGGGGAGGAGAGAGGAGAGGAGAGGAGAGGAGGGGAGGGGAGAGGAGGGGACGAGAGAGGAGAGGAGACGGGAGGGGAGAGGAGGGGAGAGGAGAGGAGGGGAGGGGAGAGGAGAGGAGGGGACGAGAGAGGAGAGGAGACGGGAGGGGAGAGGAGGGGAGGAGAGAGGAGAGGAGACAGGAGGGGAGAGCATTAGCTTCAAAGCCTGCTTCTAGGACTCACCCTGTAGCCCAGTTACCAGGTCACTCTCCTGAAGAGAACTGGAAGATGCAATTAAAATCATTTAAAAACAGTGTGTAACCACAGACGGCTGCACATTACTGTGTGTTGCCGTACAATACTAGCGACCTCAGCGTCCCAGTTCTCTCCCTGGGTTTGGCCAGCGATTAGAGCTTAGGGCTCCCGAGTGGCGCGGCGGTCTAAGGCACTGTATCTCAGTGCTGGAGGCGTCACTACAGACCCTGGTTCAGCGACTGGAGGAGTCACTACAGACCCTGGTTCAGCGGCTGGAGGCGTCACTACAGACCCTGGTTCAGCGGCTGGAGGCGTCACTAGAGACCCTGGTTCAGCGGCTGGAGGAGTCACTACAGACCCTGGTTCAGCGGCTGGAGGAGTCACTACAGACCCTGGTTCAGCGGCTGGAGGAGTCACTACAGACCCTGGTTCAGCGGTCTGAGGCCCTGCATCTCAGTGCTGGAGGCGTCACTACAGACCCTGGTTCAGCGGCTGGAGGAGTCACTACAGACCCTGGTTCAGCGGTCTAAGGCACTGCATCTCAGCGCTAGAGGCCTCACTACAGACACTTTGGTTAGAATCCAGGCTGGAACACAACCGGCCATGATTGGGTGGCCTAAAAGGGCGGCACGCAATTGGCCTAGCGTCGTCTGTGTTTGACCGGTGTACATTTTTACATTTTAGTCATTTAGCAGACGCTCTTATCCAGAGCGACTTACAGTAGTGAATGCATACATTTCATACAACTCATACATTTTTTTTTTTTTTTTTTTCTGTGCTGGCCCCCCGTGGGAATCGAACCCACAACCCTGGTGTTGCAAACACCATGCTCTACCAACTGAGCTACAGGGAAGGTGTAGGCTGTCATTGTAAATAAGAATCTGTTCTTAACTGACTTGCCTGGTTAAATAAAGGTTAAATAAAATACAAAATAATTTAAAAAATAACAGACTTTCAGTTCTCTCCCTGGATTAGGACAGCCATGCAGAGTTGGTAGAATCTTATTCAAAATTATTTACATCTGTAATGGCTGCAGGAGGTGTTTCCACTAACTACAGTGGGGGGAAAAAGTATTTGATCCCCTGCAGATTTTGTACATTTGCCCACTGACAAAGAAAGGATCAGTCTATAATTTTAATGGTAGGTTTATTTGAACAGTGAGAGACAGAATAACAAACAAAAATATCCTGAAAAATGCATATCAGAAATGTTATAAATTGATTTGCATTTTAATGAGGGAAATAAGTATTTGACCCCCTCTCAATCAGAAAGATTTCTGGCTCCCAGGTGTCTTTTATACAGGTAACGAGCTGAGATTAGGAGCACACTCTTAAAGGGAGTGCTCCTAACCGCAGCTTGTTACCTGTAAAAAAAGACACCTGTCCACAGAAGCAATCAATCAATCAGATTCCAAACTCTCCACCATGGCCAAGACCAAAGAGCTCTCCAAGGATGTCAGGGACAAGATTGTAGACCTACACAAGGCTGGAATGGGCTACAAGACCATCGCCAAGCAGCTTGGTGAGAAGGTGACAACATTTGGTGTGATTATTCGCAAATGGAACAAACACAAAAGAACTGTCAATATCCCTCGGCCTGGGGCTCCATGCAAGATCTCACCTCGTGGAGTTGCAATGATCATGAGAACGGTGAGGAATCAGCCCAGAACTACACGGGAGGATCTTGTCAATGATCTCAAGGCAGCTGGGACCATAGTCACCAAGAAAACAATTGGTAACACACTACGCCGTGAAGGACTGAAATCCTGCAGCGCCTACAAGGTCACCCTGCTCAAGAATTCATATACATGCCCATCTGAAGTTTGCCAAGGAACATCTGAATGACTCAGAGGACAACTGGGTGAAAGTGTTGTGGTCAGATGAGACCAAAATGGAGGGAGCACTTTGACATCAACTCAACTCGCCGTGTTTGGAGGAGGAGGAATGACCCCAAGAACACCATCCTCACCGTCAAACATGGAGGTGGAAACATTATGCTTTGGTGGTGTTTTTCTGCTAAGGGGACAGGACAACTTCACCGCATCAAAGGGACGATGGACGGGGCCATGTACCGTCAAATCTTGGGTGAGAACCTCCTTCCCTCAGCCAGGGCATTGAAAATGGGTCGTGGATGGGTATTCCAGCATGACAATGACCCAAAACACACGGCCAAGGCAACAAAGGAGTGGCTCAAGAAGAAGCACATTAAGGTCCTGGAGTGGCCTAGCCAGTCTCCAGACCTTAATCCCATAGAAAATCTGTGGAGGGAGCTGAAGGTTCGAGTTGCCAAACGTCAGCCTCGAAACCTTAATGACTTGGAGAAGATCTGCAAAGTGGAGTGGGACAAAATCCCTCCTGAGATGTGTGCAAACCTGGTGGCCAACTACAAGAAACGTCTGACCTCTGTGATTGCCAACAAAGGTTTTGCCACCAAGCACTAAGTCATGTTTTGCAGAGGGGTCAAATACTTATTTCCCTCATTAAAATTCAAATCATTTTATAAAATTTTTGACATGCGTTTTTCAGGATTTTTTTGTTGTTATTCTGTCTCTCACTGTTCAAATAAACCTACCATTAAAATTATAGACTGATCCTTTCTTCATCAGTGGGCAAACGTACAAAATCAGCAGGGGATCAAATACTTTTTCCCCCCACTGTATTAACTCTGGCGTGGGAAGACATACACAATCAAAACATCTTTGTTTAATTAATAAAAATAAAATACTTTTGAAAATGTTTTATATTTCTCTTTCAGTATGAAAATGTAGATCAGGTTGTGTACAACTGTAGGACAATACATCTACTGTAAATCCTTCTGAGATGTCATTATAAAGCAGCTAAATGTACAACAGTGCAAGGGGTGTGTAGACTTTCACTAGTCACAACTGAAGTCACTTCTACTGTTCAATATACTACCACAACACTGTCTCTCAGTCCTGCTGAAACACCCAATCACCACAACACTGTCTCTCAGTCCTGCTGAAACACCCAATCAACACAACACTGTCTCTCAGTCCTGCTGAAACACCCAATCAACACAACACTGTCTCTCAGTCCTGCTGAAACACCCAATCAACACAACACTGTCTCTCAGTCCTGCTGAAACATACCCAATCACCACAACACTGTCTCTCAGTCCTGCTGAAACATACCCAATCACCACAACACTGTCTCTCAGTCCTGCTGAAACATACCCAATTACCACAACACTGTCTCTCAGTCCTGCTGAAACACCCAATCACCACAACACTGTCTCTCAGTCCTGCTGAAACACCCAATCACCACAACACTGTCTCTCAGTCCTGCTGAAACACCCAATCACCACAACACTGTCTCTCAGTCCTGCTGAAACACCCAATCACCACAACACTGTCTCTCAGTCCTGCTGAAACACCCAATCACCACAACACTGTCTCTCTGTCCTGCTGAAACACCCAATCACCACAACACTGTCTCTCAGTCCTGAAACACCCAATCACCACAACACTGTCTCTCAGTCCTGCTGAAACACCCAATCACCACAACACTGTCTCTCAGTCCTGCTGAAACACCCAATCACCACAACACTGTCTCTCAGTCCTGCTGAAACATACCCAATTACCACAACACTGTCTCTCAGTCCTGCTGAAACACCCAATCACCATAACACTGTCTCTCAGTCCTGCTGAAACACCCAATCACCACAACACTGTCTCTCAGTCCTGCTGAAACACCCAATTACCACAACAATGTCTCTCTGTCCTGCTGAAACACCCAATTACCACAACACTGTCTCTCTGTCCTGCTGAAACACCCAATCACCACAACACTGTCTCTCAGTCCTGCTGAAACATACCCAATCACCACAACACTGTCTCTCAGTCCTGCTGAAACACCCAATCAAATTGTCATTAGAAAATGAAAGAAGCTGTTCCAAAATGCATCAGTGTGAGGTCATTAATTCAGCTCATGCTACAACAGCTCAGCCGTGCTGGAAGTACTTTAAGACTTTACATTCTCAACGTCCTTATCTGCTTAGTGTCATTTTCCATTAATCTGCTTTTTCACCAGGACATCAGGGGAGAGCTTAATGTGAGAACACAATGAGAACACAATGAGAAGACAATGAGAATGCAATGAGAAGACAATTTAGAATACGACGAGAAGACAATGAGAATACAATGAGAACACAATGAGAACACAATGAGAACACAATTAGAATATGATGAGAACATGATGAGAAAACAATTTGAATATGATGAGAACACAATTAGAATATGATGAGAACACAATTAGAATATGATGAGAACACAATTAGAATACGAT
Source organism: Salmo salar (assembly GCF_965601325.2). Taxonomy (NCBI): domain Eukaryota; kingdom Metazoa; phylum Chordata; class Actinopteri; order Salmoniformes; family Salmonidae; genus Salmo; species Salmo salar. The sequence continues at coordinate 1,638,083 of NW_027675320.1, read as the reverse complement.
GAGAACACAATTAGAATATGATGAGAATTCAATGAGAATCTACCTCATCCCCATACTGTATTTATTTATTTATTTATTTATCTTGCTCCTTTGCACCCCAGTATCTCTACTTGCACATTCATCTTCTGCACACCCTACCATTCCAGTGTTTAATTGCTATATTGTAATTACTTCGCCACCATGGCCTATTTATTGCCTTACCTCTCTTGTCCTACCTCTATATATACCTGCTGTATATAGATTTTTCTACTGTATTATTGATTGTATGTTTGTTTATTCGATGTGTAACTCTGTGTTGTTGTTTGTCACAATTAGAATACGATGAAAATACAATTGGAATATGATGAGAACACAATTAGAACACAATGAGAACACAGTGAGAATACAATGAGAACACGATGAGAACACAATTAGAATATAATGAGAATATGATGAGAACACAATGAGAACACAATGAGAATAAAATGAGAATATGATGAGAACACAATTAGAATATGATGAGAACACAATTAAAAAATATATATATTTCACCTTTATTTAACCAGGTAGGCAAGTTGAGAACAAGTTATCATGTACAATTGCGACCTGGCCAAGATAAAGCAAAGCAGTTCGACACATACAACAACACAGAGTTACACATGGAGTAAAACAAACATACAGTCAATAATACAGTAGAAAAATAAGTCTATATACAATGTGAGCAAATGAGGTGAGATAAGGGAGGTAAAGGCAAAAAAGGCAACCCTACAATGAGAACACAATTATAATATGATGAGAATACAATGAGAATACAATGAGAACACAATTATAATATGATGAGAATACAATAAGAACACAATTAGAACAGGATGAGAATACAATGAGAACACAATTATAATATGATGAGAACACATTGAAAATACAATGAGAATACAATTAGAACAGGATGAGAACACATTGAGAACACAATGACATTAAACATTTTCATCAAAATACATTTTTGTGCAGAAATTTTACTTTTATGTGCCTTAATAACAAATCAGTATCCCATCTGGGAATACGAATAAAATTGTTACATTTCGAGTCTCGTTAGTTTAGCCACAGAAAAAGTCAGAAACTTTCCCACTAGCCATGATTGGCTGAGATAATGGATGGGCTGGACATGCCGGGAGAGGAGTTTGGATTGGTCTGCCATGTAGCACGCTTCTGTCTATAACGTGAGCGGTTCAGTAATGTGTTGACAGTCCTACCGCACCGTTTCTGAAAGATATAACATTAGCCATCGAGAACTACAAATGTTTAGCTACTTTTCTCAGCAACGTTGATACCCTGAATGTAGAAGGCGCTATCGACAGATCAGTTGGAAAACGTGATGGGCTACTTTCTGCACACGCCAACGGTCAGTGTGAACCTGGAGTGACTTGACAACACTGCAAGATGTAGCTACAAACAAAACAGAGTTAAAAATGGTTCCAGTCTGCCGTGAAGCGTTCCTCCATGTATGCGGGTAAGAGTCACATATACATTTCTGTTTTTATTGCAAGCTAAAGTGTACTGTTAGTTAGCTAGCAAACGTTGGCATGCTGGCTCAATAGCTAACTTTACGTGCATGATCTGTGTGGTAATGTTGTTCGAATCAGAAATCCATTTGCATTGCTGGTTATGGACTAATGTTAGCTAGATGACATCGAACCTAGTTTGTTAGCTTTAGCTACCTGTAGATTCATACTACAGCTATGACAATGTTTGTATTGGTAGTAGTATGAGTTGGGATTATGTTGGTTCGTTGTTTAGCTAGCTAGCTACCTAGCTAGCTACATGTCTAAACAAATAACTCCACTTCGGCCAGATTATTACATGACTCATCAAATTAGCCAGTTGTGGCTGGGGGTGACCTATCCACTTAGCTAGATGTGTCTGGGGGTGACCTATCCACTTAGCTAGATGTGGCTGGGGGTGACCTATCCACTTAGCTAGATGTGTCTGGGGGTGACCTATCCACTTAGCTAGATGTGGCTGGGGGTGACCTATCCACTTAGCTAGATGTGGCTGGGGGTGACCTATCCACTTAGCTAGATGTGTCTGGGGGTGACCTATCCACTTAGCTAGATGTGGCTGGGGGTGACCTATCCACTTAGCTAGATGTGGCTGGGGGTGACCTATCCACTTAGCTAGATGTGTCTGGGGGTGACCTATCCACTTAGCTAGATGTGTCTGGGGGTGACCTATCCACTTAGCTAGATGTGGCTGGGGGTGACCTATCCACTTAGCTAGATGTGGCTGGGAGGTCATAGCATTTCCTTCACATGACACGTCAATTTAGATAAGTGTGTCAGGTAAACATCATCTAATAATAATAATGATAATATATTTATTAAATATTTTTAGCTGGGCACTTTCTGTTTTTGATATTGCTACTGTGCAAGTAACCACTTGACTGTACCGTTTACACCTTCTGTATCCTGTGCATTTGACAAAATGTTTTGTTTTTATTTGACATAGCATGTGTTTACCACATGGCCTCAAATGTGAATCCGTAAAAATAAATGGCTGGGGCTAAGGCTTAAGAGGGTGTGAACAATGCTGAAGGGAGGTAGACAAAGAAGAGCTCTCCAGTAGGTGTACCAAAACATTCAAGGGATATTTTACGAGAAGTGGAGTTACAAGTTTATCAACTTTCTAAGCAGAATTACTTTCAGATTGTTCATCTTCCGTAGTGTATGATTTGCCGTTTTCTAGCTCAGAGTCTCGACTTTTATCCATTGTAAAAAACACCATATCAAGCTATATGATATCAATGCTAAACAAGCCTGTCAATGTAGGAGGAAATACACTATATGATATCAATGCTAAACAAGCCCGCTAGCAGGGAATACACTATATGATATCAATGCTAAACTAGCCCGCTAGCAGGGAATACACTATATGATATCAATGCTAAACTAGCCCGCTAGCAGGGAATACACTATATGATATCAATGCTAAACTAGCCCACTAGCAGGGAATACACTATATGATATCAATGCTAAACTAGCCCGCTAGCAGGGAATATACTATATGATATCAATGCTTAACAAGCCCGCTAGCAGGGAATACACAATATGATATCAATGCTAAACAAGCCCGCTAGCAGGGAATACACTATATGATATCAATGCTAAACTAGCCCACTAGCAGGGAGTACACTATATGATATCAATGCTAAACAAGCCCACTAGCAGGGAATACACTATATGATATCAATGCTAAATAAGCCCGCGAGCAGGGAATACACTATATGATATCAATGCTAAACTAGCCCGCTAGCAGGGAATACACTATATGATATCAATGCTAAACTAGCCCACTAGCAGGGAGTACACTATATGATATCAATGCTAAACTAGCCCGCTAGCAGGGAATACACTATATGATATCAATGCTAAACTAGCCCACTAGCAGGGAATACACTATATGATATCAATGCTAAACTAGCCCACTAGCAGGGAATACATTATATGATATCAATGCTAAACTAGCCCGCTAGCAGGCAATACACTATATGATATCAATGCTAAACTAGCCCGCTACGGAGTTGACCTCTACTACACCTTGATGTGCACTTCCAGACACCTGGGATGGATATCGCTAGCATGCAACATGCTAAAGATACATTCACATCGAACAATTCATTTCCCATTAACCGACTGATGGAACCTGGAATTCCACATTCATCATTAATAACAAAAACAAAAGACACCAGGGTGTCATGAATATCAGATGCTGAGCGACAGGCAGAGTTATTCATCCCAGCTGCTGCTTCAATAATGAAGAAGAACAGGCTGTGTTACTCTGAGGTAGAGGAGAGGAGAGGAGAGGAGAGGAGAGGAGAGGAGAGGAGAGGAGAGGAGAGGAGAGGAGAGGAGGAGTGGAGAGGGGAGTAGAGGAGAGGAGAGGAAAGAGGAGTGGAGAGGGGAGTAGAGAGGACAGGGGAGGTGGAGAGGAGAGGAGGAGTGGAGAGAGGAGTGGAGTGGAGAGACAAGAGGAGAGGAGAGGAGAGGAAAGAGGAGAGGAGAGGAGAGGAGAGGAGAGGAGAGGAGAGGAGAGGAGAGGAGAGGAGAGGAGAGGAGGAGTGGAGAGAGGAGTGGAGAGGAGAGGAGGAGTGGAGAGAGGAGTGGAGTGGAGAGACAAGAGGAGAGGAGGAGTGGAGAGAGGAGAGGAGAGGAGAGGAGAGGAGAGGAGAGGAGAGGAGAGGAGAGGAGAGGAGAGGAGAGGAGAGGAGAGGAGAGGAGAGGAGAGGGGAGTGGAGAGGAGAGGAGGAGAGGAGGAGAGGGGAGTTGAGAGGAGAGAGGGGCTGAGGGGAGTCTGTTATCACTAGCAGACTGATCGTGACTTTACTAACAGAGACATCAGACATTCATCATGTCATCAGAGGTCTGAGGGATGGAGCAGGGCCTCAGCCTCAGCTCAATCTGTGTGCAGAAGGGTGTAGAGAAGCACTATATCACCTCCTGCTGAGGCCTCCTGCCACCTCCTGCTGAGATCTCCTGCCACCTCCTGCTGAGGCCTCCTGCCACCTCCTGCTGAGTTCTCCAGGCACCTCCTGCTGAGGTCTCCAGCCACCTCCTGCTGAGTTCTCCAGGCACATTCCTGCTGAGGCCTCGTGCCACCTCCTGCTGAGGCCTCCTGCCACCTCCTGCTGAGGTCTCCAGCCAACTCCTGCTGAGGCCTCCTGCAATCTACTCCAGCCAACTCCTGCTGAAGCCTCTTGCCACCTCCTCCTGCCACCTGCTGCTGAGGACTCCTGCCACCTCCTGCTGAGTTCTCCAGCCAACTCCTGCTGAGGACTCCTGCCACCTCCTGCTGAGGTCTTCAGCCAACTCCTGCTGAGGACTCCTGCCACCTCCTGCTGAGGTCTCCAGCCACCTCCTGCTGAGTTCTCCAGGCACCTCCTGCTGAGTTCTCCAGCCAACTCCTGCTGAGGTCTTCAGCCAACTCCTGCTGAGGACTCCTGCCACCTCCTGCTGAGGTCTTCAGCCAACTCCTACTGAGATCTCCTGCCACCTCCTGCTGAGGACTCCTGCCACCTCCTGCTGAGGCCTCCTGCCAGCTCCTCCTGCCATCTCCTGCTGAGGTCTCCTGCCAGCTCCTCCTGCCACCTCCTGCTGAGGTCTCCTGCCACCTGCTGCTGAGGTCTCCTGCCAACTCCTACTGTTACCTCCTGCTGAGGCCTCCTGCCAGCTCCTCCTGCCATCTCCTGCTGAGGTCTCCTGCTGAGGTCTCCTGCCAGCTCCTCCTGCCACCTCCTGCTGAGGTCTCCTGCCACCTGCTGCTGAGGTCTCCTGCCAACTCCTACTGTTACCTCCTGCTGAGGCCTCCTGCCAGCTCCTCCTGCCACCTCCTGCTGAGGTCTCCTGCCACCTGCTGCTGAGGTCTCCAGCCAACTCCTGCTGAGGCCTCCTGCCACCTGCTGCTGAGGCCTCCTGCCAGCTCCTCCTGCCATCTCCTGCTGAGGCCTCCTGCCATCTCCTGCTGAGGTCTCCTGCCATCTCCTGCTGAGGCCTCCTGCCACCTCCTCCTGCCACCTCCTCCTGCGTTGCCAGGTATCCACAGGATACCTGGCAACGCAGCTGACTGACCAACTCAAACAATCTCCAATCAACACAAGTCAACAATCTCCAATCAGGACAAGTCATAAACTGTGCCAATAATATCCATGTTGAAGTGGCCCATGTACAAAGACAGGACAGATCCTACTGTATCATGTAGGACAGCTGATTGTTGGTAGAAGCTTTGGGATGTAATCAATGCAAGTAAAACCATCCCAAATCTTCATTTCAGGATCTTATTCATGCAAGGAAGTGACATAAATATTTGAGGAGATGTGGCCCCTTACGGCAAGGTCAAGACATCCCATGTAGAACGAGCAGTTAAACGCTAGTTCGTCCTTCCACTTCAGTCTCAGGGTCGCTGAACTTGACTACATTCTATCCCCTGACAGACTCAGGTTGAAATAAAATACTTTTGCACCTGACAAGAAAGAAGAGATCTGTATGTTAAACCTGTATCAGCTGTATCATTGTCACATCCACCGGATCGGTCAGCCATAGTAGTTTGGTAGGTCCAGTGTAATGTGTTGTCAGCCATAGTAGTATGATAGGTGTTGCTTCACAGGGTCAGCCATAATAGTATGATAGGTGTTGTTGTACAGGGTCAGCCATAGTAGTATGATAGGTGTTGTTGTACAGGGTCAGCCATAGTAGTATGATAGGTGTTGTTGTACAGGGTCAGCCATAGTAGTATGATAGGTGTTGTTGTACAGGGTCAGCCATAGTAGTGTGATAGATGTTGTTGTACAGGGTCAGCCATAGTAGTATGATAGGTGTTGTTGTACAGGGTCAGCCATACTAGTATGATAGGTGTTGTTGTACAGGGTCAGCCATAGTAGTATGATAGGTGTTGTTGTACAGGGTCAGCCATAGTAGTATGATAGGTGTTGTTTTACAGGGTCAGCCATACTAGTATGATAGGTGTTGTACAGGGTCAGCCATAGTAGTTTGATAGGTGTTGTTGTACAGGGTCAGCCATAGTGGTATGATAGGTGTTGTTTTACAGTTATTAATGTAGAGTTAGATGGTTATTAATGTAGAGTTAGATGGTAGATGGTTATTAATGTAGAGTTAGATGGTAGATGGTTATTAATGTAGCGTTAGATTGTAGATGGTTATTAATGTAGAGTTAGATGGTTTTTAATGTAGAGTTAGATGGTAGATGGTTATTAATGTAGAGTTAGATGGTAGATGGTTATTAATGTAGAGTTAGATGGTAGATGGTTATTAATGTAGAGTTAGATGGTAGATGGTTATTAATGTAGAGTTAGATGGTAGATGGTTATTAATGTAGAGTTAGATGGTAGATGGTTATTAATGTAGGGTTAGATGGTTATTAATGTAGAGTTAGATGGTAGATGGTTATTAATGTAGAGTTAGATGGTTATTAATGTAGAGTTAGATGGTTATTAATGTAGAGTTAGATGGTAGATGGTTATTAATGTAGGGTTAGATGGTTATTAATGTAGAGTTAGATGGTAGATGGTTATTAATGTAGAGTTAGATGGTAGATGGTTATTAATGTAGGGTTAGATGGTAGATGGTTATTAATGTAGAGTTAGATGGTAGATGGTTATTAATGTAGAGTTAGATGGTTATTAATGTAGAGTTAGATGGTTATTAATGTAGAGTTAGATGGTAGATGGTTATTAATGTAGGGTTAGATGGTTATTAATGTAGAGTTAGATGGTAGATGGTTATTAATGTAGAGTTACGTGGTAGATGGTTATTAATGTAGGGTTAGATGGTAGATGGTTATTAATGTAGAGTTAGATGGTAGATGGTTATTAATATAGAGTTAGATGGTAGATGGTTATTAATGTAGAGTTAGATGGTAGATGGTTATTAATGTAGGGTTAGATGGTTATTAATGTAGAGTTAGATGGTAGATGGTTATTAATGTAGAGTTAGATGGTAGATGGTTATTAATGTAGAGTTAGATGGTTATAAATGTAGAGTTAGATGGTTATTAATGTAGGGTTAGATGGTTATTAATGTAGAGTTAGATGGTAGATAGTTATTAATGTAGAGTTAGATGGTAGATGGTTATTAATGTAGAGTTAGATGGTTATTAATGTAGGGTTAGATGGTAGATGGTTATTAATGTAGAGTTAGATGGTAGATGGTTATTAATGTAGGGTTAGATGGTTATTAATGTAGAGTTAGATGGTAGATGGTTATTAATGTAGAGTTAGATGGTAGATGGTTATTAATGTAGAGTTAGATGGTAGATGGTTATTAATGTAGAGTTAGATGGTAGATGGTTATTAATGTAGAGTTAGATGGTTATTAATGTAGAGTTAGATGGTAGATGGTTATTAATGTAGAGTTAGATGGTAGATGGTTATTAATGTAGAGTTAGATGGTAGATGGTTATTAATGTAGAGTTAGATGGTAGATGGTTATTAATGTAGGGTTAGATGGTAGATGGTTATTAATGTAGAGTTAGATGGTTATTAATGTAGAGTTAGATGGTAGATGGTTATTAATGTAGAGTTAGATGGTAGATGGTTATTAATGAAGAGTTAGATGGTAGATGGTTATTAATGTAGGGTTAGATGGTAGATGGTTATTAATATAGGGTTAGATGGTAGATGGTTATTAATGTAGAGTTAGACGGTAGATGGTTATTAATGTAGAGTTAGATGGTAGATGGTTATTAATGTAGAGTTAGATGGTAGATGGTTATTAATGTAGGGTTAGATGGTAGATGGTTATTAATGTAGAGTTAGATGGTAGATGGTTATTAATGTAGAGTTAGATGGTAGATGGTTATTAATGTAGGGTTAGATGGTTATTAATGTAGAGTTAGATGGTAGATGGTTATTAATGTAGAGTTAGATGGTAGATGGTTATTCATGTAGGGTTAGATGGTAGATGGTTATTAATGTAGAGTTAGATGGTAGATGGTTATTAATGTAGAGTTAGATGGTAGATGGTTATTAATGTAGGGTTAGATGGTTATTAATGTAGAGTTAGATGGTAGATGGTTATTAATGTAGAGTTAGATGGTAGATGGTTATTCATGTAGGGTTAGATGGTAGATGGTTATTAATGTAGAGTTAGATGGTTATTAATGTAGAGTTAGATGGTAGATGGTTATTAATGTAGAGTTAGATGGTTATAAATGTAGAGTTAGATGGTAGATGGTTATTAATGTAGAGTTAGATGGTAGATGGTTATTAATGTAGAGTTAGATGGTTATTAATGTAGGGTTAGATGGTAGATGGTTATTAATGTAGAGTTAGATGGTAGATGGTTATTAATGTAGAGTTAGATGGTTATTAATGTAGAGTTAGATGGTAGATGGTTATTAATGAAGAGTTAGATGGTAGATGGTTATTAATGAAGGGTTAGATGGTAGATGGTTATTAATGTAGAGTTAGATGGTAGATGGTTAAAAATGTAGAGATAGATGGTAGATGGTTATTAATGTAGAGTTAGATGGTAGATGGTTATTAATGTAGAGTTAGATGGTTATTAATGTAGGGTTAGATGGTAGATGGTTATTAATGTAGAGTTAGATGGTAGATGGTTATTAATGTAGGGTTAGATGGTTATTAATGTAGAGTTAGATGGTAGATGGTTATTAATGTAGAGTTAGATGGTAGATGGTTATTAATGTAGAGTTAGATGGTTATTAATGTAGAGTTAGATGGTAGATGGTTATTAATGTAGAGTTAGATGGTTATTAATGTAGAGTTAGATGGTAGATGGTTATTAATGTAGAGTTAGATGGTTATTAATGTAGAGTTAGATGGTAGATGGTTATTAATGTAGGGTTAGATGGTTATTAATGTAGAGTTAGATGGTTATTAATGTAGAGTTAGATGGTTATTAATGTAGAGTTAGATGGTAGATGGTTATTAATGTAGAGTTAGATGGTAGATGGTTATTAATGTAGAGTTAGATGGTAGATGGTTATTAATGTAGAGTTAGATGGTAGATGGTTATTAATGTAGGGTTAGATGGTAGATGGTTATTAATGTAGAGTTAGATGGTTATTAATGTAGAGTTAGATGGTTATTAATGTAGAGTTAGATGGTTATTAATGTAGAGTTAGATGGTAGATGGTTATTAATGTAGGGTTAGATGGTAGATGGTTATTAATGTAGAGTTAGATGGTAGATGGTTTTTAATGTAGAGTTAGATGGTAGATGGTTATTAATGTAGGGTTAGATGGTAGATGGTTATTAATGTAGAGTTAGATGGTAGATGGTTATTAATGTAGAGTTAGATGGTAGATGGTTATTAATGTAGAGTTAGATGGTAGATGGTTATTAATGTAGAGTTAGATGGTAGATGGTTATTAATGTAGAGTTAGATGGTAGATGGTTATTAATGTAGAGTTAGATGGTAGATGGTTATTAATGTAGAGTTAGATGGTAGATGGTTATTAATGTAGGGTTAGATGGTAGATGGTTATTAATGTAGAGTTAGATGGTAGATGGTTATTAATGTAGAGTTAGATGGTAGATGGTTATTAATGTAGAGTTAGATGGTAGATGGTTATTAATGTAGAGTTAGATGGTAGATGGTTATTAATGTAGAGTTAGATGGTAGATGGTTATTAATGTAGAGTTAGATGGTAGATGGTTATTAATGTAGGGTTAGATGGTAGATGGTTATTAATGTAGAGTTAGATGGTAGATGGTTATTAATGTAGAGTTAGATGGTTATTAATGTAGGGTTAGATGGTAGATGGTTATTAATGTAGGGTTAGATGGTTATTAATGTAGGGTTAGATGGTAGATGGTTATTAATGTAGAGTTAGATGGTAGATGGTTATTAATGTAGAGTTAGATGGTTATTAATGTAGAGTTAGATGGTAGATGGTTATTAATGTAGAGTTAGATGGTAGATGGTTATTAATGTAGGGTTAGATGGTAGATGGTTATTAATGTAGAGTTAGATGGTAGATGGTTATTAATGTAGGGTTAGATGGTAGATGGTTATTAATGTAGAGTTAGATGGTAGATGGTTATTAATGTAGAGTTAGATGGTTATTAATGTAGAGTTAGATGGTAGATGGTTATTAATGTAGAGTTAGATGGTAGATGGTTATTAATGTAGGGTTAGATGGTAGATGGTTATTAATGTAGAGTTAGATGGTAGATGGTTATTAATGTAGAGTTAGATGGTAGATGGTTATTAATGTAGAGTTAGATGGTTATTAATGTAGAGTTAGATGGTAGATGGTTATTAATGTAGAGTTAGATAGTTATTAATGTAGAGTTAGATGGTAGATGGTTATTAATGTAGAGTTAGATGGTTATTAATGTAGAGTTAGATGGTAGATGGTTATTAATGTAGGGTTAGATGGTTATTAATGTAGAGTTAGATGGTTATTAATGTAGAGTTAGATGGTTATTAATGTAGAGTTAGATGGTTATTAATGTAGAGTTAGATGGTTATTAATGTAGAGTTAGATGGTAGATGGTTATTAATGTAGGGTTAGATGGTAGATGGTTATTAATGTAGAGTTAGATGGTAGATGGTTATTAATGTAGGGTTAGATGGTAGATGGTTATTAATGTAGAGTTAGACGGTAGATGGTTATTAATGTAGAGTTAGATGGTAGATGGTTATTAATGTAGGGTTAGATGGTAGATGGTTATTAATGTAGAGTTAGATGGTTATTAATGTAGAGTTAGATGGTTATTAATGTAGAGTTAGATGGTAGATGGTTATTAATGTAGAGTTAGATGGTAGATGGTTATTAATGTAGGGTTAGATGGTAGATGGTTTTTAATGTAGAGTTAGATGGTTATTAATGTAGAGTTAGATGGTAGATGGTTATTAATGTAGAGTTAGATGGTAGATGGTTATTAATGTAGAGTTAGATGGTTATTAATGTAGAGTTAGATGGTAGATGGTTATTAATGTAGAGTTAGATGGTAGATGGTTATTAATGTAGAGTTAGATGGTTATTAATGTAGAGTTAGATGGTAGATGTTATTAATGTAGAGTTAGATGGTAGATGGTTATTAATGTAGAGTTAGATGGTAGATGGTTATTAATGTAGAGTTAGATGGTAGATGGTTATTAATGTAGAGTTAGATGGTAGATGGTTATTAATGTAGAGTTAGATGGTAGATGGTTATTAATGTAGAGTTAGATGGTAGATGGTTATTAATGTAGAGTTAGATGGTAGATGGTTATTAATGTAGAGTTAGATGGTAGATGGTTATTAATGTAGAGTTAGATGGTAGATGGTTATTAATGTAGAGTTAGATGGTTATTAATGTAGAGTTAGATGGTAGATGGTTATTAATGTAGAGTTAGATGGTAGATGGTTATTAATGTAGAGTTAGATGGTAGATGGTTATTAATGTAGAGTTAGATGGTAGATGGTTATTAATGTAGAGTTAGATGGTTATTAATGTAGAGTTAGATGGTAGATGGTTATTAATGTAGGGTTAGATGGTAGATGGTTATTCATGTAGAGTTAGATGGTTATTAATGTAGAGTTAGATGGTAGATGGTTATTAATGTAGAGTTAGATGGTAGATGGTTATTAATGTAGGGTTAGATGGTAGATGGTTATTAATGTAGAGTTAGATGGTAGATGGTTATTAATGTAGGGTTAGATGGTAGATGGTTATTAATGTAGAGTTAGATGGTTATTAATGTAGAGTTAGATGGTTATTAATGTAGAGTTAGATGGTAGATGGTTATTAATGTAGGGTTAGATGGTAGATGGTTATTAATGTAGAGAGTTAGATGGTATTAATGGTTATTAATGTAGAGGTTAGATGGTAGATGGTTATTAATGTAGGGTTAGATGGTAGATGGTTTTTAATGTAGAGTTAGATGGTTATTAATGTAGAGTTAGATGGTAGATGGTTATTAATGTAGGGTTAGATGGTAGATGGTTATTAATGTAGAGTTAGATGGTAGATGGTTATTAATGTAGAGTTAGATGGTAGATGGTTATTAATGTAGGGTTAGATGGTAGATGGTTATTAATGTAGAGTTAGACGGTAGATGGTTATTAATGTAGAGTTAGATGGTAGATGGTTATTAATGTAGAGTTAGATGGTAGATGGTTATTAATGTAGGGTTAGATGGTAGATGGTTATTAATGTAGAGTTAGATGGTAGATGGTTATTAATGTAGAGTTAGATGGTAGATGGTTATTAATGTAGAGTTAGATGGTAGATGGTTATTAATGTAGAGTTAGATGGTAGATGGTTATTAATGTAGAGTTAGATGGTAGATGGTTATTAATGTAGAGTTAGATGGTAGATGGTTATTAATGTAGAGTTAGATGGTAGATGGTTATTAATGTAGAGTTAGATGGTAGATGGTTATTAATGTAGGGTTAGATGGTAGATGGTTATTAATGTAGGGTTAGATGGTAGATGTTATTAATGTAGAGTTAGATGGTTATTAATGTAGAGTTAGATGGTAGATGGTTATTAATGTAGGGTTAGATGGTAGATGGTTATTAATGTAGAGTTAGATGGTAGATGGTTATTAATGTAGAGTTAGATGGTAGATGGTTATTAATGTAGAGTTAGATGGTAGATGGTTATTAATGTAGAGTTAGATGGTAGATGGTTATTAATGTAGAGTTAGATGGTTATTAATGTAGAGTTAGATGGTAGATGGTTATTAATGTAGGGTTAGATGGTAGATGGTTATTAATGTAGAGTTAGATGGTAGATGGTTATTAATGTAGAGTTAGATGGTTATTAATGTAGAGTTAGATGGTAGATGGTTATTAATATAGGGTTAGATGGTTATTAATGTAGAGTTAGATGGTTATTAATGTAGAGTTAGATGGTAGATGGTTATTAATGTAGAGTTAGATGGTAGATGGTTATTAATGTAGCGTTAGATTGTAGATGGTTATTAATGTAGAGTTAGATGGTTTTTAATGTAGAGTTAGATGGTAGATGGTTATTAATGTAGAGTTAGATGGTAGATGGTTATTAATGTAGAGTTAGATGGTAGATGGTTATTAATGTAGAGTTAGATGGTAGATGGTTATTAATGTAGAGTTAGATGGTTATTAATGTAGAGTTAGATGGTAGATGGTTATTAATGTAGGGTTAGATGGTAGATGGTTATTCATGTAGAGTTAGATGGTAGATGGTTATTAATGTAGAGTTAGATGGTAGATGGTTATTAATGTAGAGTTAGATGGTAGATGGTTATTAATGTAGGGTTAGATGGTAGATGGTTATTAATGTAGAGTTAGATGGTAGATGGTTATTAATGTAGGGTTAGATGGTAGATGGTTATTAATGTAGAGTTAGATGGTTATTAATGTAGAGTTAGATGGTTATTAATGTAGAGTTAGATGGTAGATGGTTATTAATGTAGGGTTAGATGGTAGATGTTATTAATGTAGAGTTAGATGGTTATTAATGCAGGGTTAGATGGTAGATGGTTATTCATGTAGAGTTAGATGGTTATTAATGTAGAGTTAGATGGTAGATGGTTATTAATGTAGGGTTAGATGGTAGATGTTATTAATGTAGAGTTAGATGGTTATTAATGTAGAGTTAGATGGTAGATGGTTATTAATGTAGGGTTAGATGGTAGATGGTTATTAATGTAGAGTTAGATGGTTATTAATGTAGAGTTAGATGGTTATTAATGTAGAGTTAGATGGTAGATGGTTATTAATGTAGAGTTAGATGGTAGATGGTTATTAATGTAGAGTTAGATGGTAGATGTTATTAATGTAGAGTTAGATGGTTATTAATGTAGAGTTAGATGGTAGATGGTTATTAATGTAGGGTTAGATGGTAGATGGTTATTAATGTAGAGTTAGATGGTAGATGGTTATTAATGTAGAGTTAGATGGTAGATGGTTATTAATGTAGAGTTAGATGGTAGATGGTTATTAATGTAGAGTTAGATGGTTATTAATGTAGGGTTAGATGGTAGATGGTTATTAATGTAGAGTTAGATGGTAGATGGTTATTAATGTAGGGTTAGATGGTTATTAATGTAGAGTTAGATGGTAGATGGTTATTAATGTAGAGTTAGATGGTAGATGGTTATTAATGTAGAGTTAGATGGTTATTAATGTAGAGTTAGATGGTAGATGGTTATTAATGTAGAGTTAGATGGTTATTAATGTAGAGTTAGATGGTAGATGGTTATTAATGTAGAGTTAGATGGTTATTAATGTAGAGTTAGATGGTAGATGGTTATTAATGTAGGGTTAGATGGTTATTAATGTAGAGTTAGATGGTTATTAATGTAGAGTTAGATGGTTATTAATGTAGAGTTAGATGGTTATTAATGTAGAGTTAGATGGTAGATGGTTATTAATGTAGAGTTAGATGGTAGATGGTTATTAATGTAGAGTTAGATGGTAGATGGTTATTAATGTAGGGTTAGATGGTAGATGGTTATTAATGTAGAGTTAGATGGTTATTAATGTAGAGTTAGATGGTTATTAATGTAGAGTTAGATGGTAGATGGTTATTAATGTAGAGTTAGATGGTAGATGGTTATTAATGTAGGGTTAGATGGTAGATGGTTATTAATGTAGAGTTAGATGGTAGATGGTTTTTAATGTAGAGTTAGATGGTTATTAATGTAGAGTTAGATGGTAGATGGTTATTAACGTAGGGTTAGATGGTAGATGGTTATTAATGTAGAGTTAGATGGTAGATGGTTATTAATGTAGAGTTAGATGGTAGATGGTTATTAATGTAGAGTTAGATGGTAGATGGTTATTAATGTAGAGTTAGATGGTAGATGGTTATTAATGTAGAGTTAGATGGTAGATGGTTATTAATGTAGAGTTAGATGGTAGATGGTTATTAATGTAGGGTTAGATGGTAGATGGTTATTAATGTAGAGTTAGATGGTAGATGGTTATTAATGTAGAGTTAGATGGTAGATGGTTATTAATGTAGAGTTAGATGGTAGATGGTTATTAATGTAGAGTTAGATGGTAGATGGTTATTAATGTAGAGTTAGATGGTAGATGGTTATTAATGTAGAGTTAGATGGTAGATGGTTATTAATGTAGGGTTAGATGGTAGATGGTTATTAATGTAGAGTTAGATGGTAGATGGTTATTAATGTAGAGTTAGATGGTAGATGGTTATTAATGTAGGGTTAGATGGTAGATGGTTATTAATGTAGGGTTAGATGGTAGATGTTATTAATGTAGAGTTAGATGGTTATTAATGTAGGGTTAGATGGTAGATGGTTATTAATGTAGGGTTAGATGGTAGATGGTTATTAATGTAGAGTTAGATGGTAGATGGTTATTAATGTAGAGTTAGATGGTAGATGGTTATTAATGTAGAGTTAGATGGTAGATGGTTATTAATGTAGAGTTAGATGGTTATTAATGTAGAGTTAGATGGTAGATGGTTATTAATGTAGGGTTAGATGGTAGATGGTTATTAATGTAGAGTTAGATGGTAGATGGTTATTAATGTAGAGTTAGATGGTTATTAATGTAGAGTTAGATGGTAGATGGTTATTAATATAGGGTTAGATGGTTATTAATGTAGAGTTAGATGGTTATTAATGTAGAGTTAGATGGTAGATGGTTATTAATGTAGAGTTAGATGGTAGATGGTTATTAATGTAGCGTTAGATTGTAGATGGTTATTAATGTAGAGTTAGATGGTTTTTAATGTAGAGTTAGATGGTAGATGGTTATTAATGTAGAGTTAGATGGTAGATGGTTATTAATGTAGAGTTAGATGGTAGATGGTTATTAATGTAGAGTTAGATGGTAGATGGTTATTAATGTAGAGTTAGATGGTTATTAATGTAGAGTTAGATGGTAGATGGTTATTAATGTAGGGTTAGATGGTAGATGGTTATTCATGTAGAGTTAGATGGTTATTAATGTAGAGTTAGATGGTAGATGGTTATTAATGTAGAGTTAGATGGTAGATGGTTATTAATGTAGGGTTAGATGGTAGATGGTTATTAATGTAGAGTTAGATGGTAGATGGTTATTAATGTAGGGTTAGATGGTAGATGGTTATTAATGTAGAGTTAGATGGTTATTAATGTAGAGTTAGATGGTTATTAATGTAGAGTTAGATGGTAGATGGTTATTAATGTAGGGTTAGATGGTAGATGTTATTAATGTAGAGTTAGATGGTTATTAATGCAGGGTTAGATGGTAGATGGTTATTCATGTAGAGTTAGATGGTTATTAATGTAGAGTTAGATGGTAGATGGTTATTAATGTAGGGTTAGATGGTAGATGTTATTAATGTAGAGTTAGATGGTTATTAATGTAGAGTTAGATGGTAGATGGTTATTAATGTAGGGTTAGATGGTAGATGGTTATTAATGTAGAGTTAGATGGTTATTAATGTAGAGTTAGATGGTTATTAATGTAGAGTTAGATGGTTATTAATGTAGAGTTAGATGGTAGATGGTTATTAATGTAGAGTTAGATGGTAGATGTTATTAATGTAGAGTTAGATGGTTATTAATGTAGAGTTAGATGGTAGATGGTTATTAATGTAGGGTTAGATGGTAGATGGTTATTAATGTAGAGTTAGATGGTAGATGGTTATTAATGTAGAGTTAGATGGTAGATGGTTATTAATGTAGAGTTAGATGGTAGATGGTTATTAATGTAGAGTTAGATGGTAGATGGTTATTAATGTAGAGTTAGATGGTAGATGGTTATTAATGTAGAGTTAGATGGTGTGGATTAATGTAGAGTTAGATGGTAGATGGTTATTAATGTAGGGTTAGATGGTAGATGGTTATTAATGTAGAGTTAGATGGTAGATGGTTATTAATGTAGAGTTAGATGGTAGATGGTTATTAATGTAGAGTTAGATGGTAGATGGTTATTAATGTAGGGTAAGATGGTAGATGGTTATTAATGTAGGGTTAGATGATAGATGGTTATTAATGTAGGGTTAGATGGTTATTAATGTAGAGTTAGATGGTAGATGGTTATTAATGTAGGGTTAGATGGTAGATGGTTATTAATGTAGAGTTAGATGGTAGATGGTTATTAATGTAGGGTTAGATGGTAGATGGTTATTAATGTAAAGTTTCTTGGCCAATTTTTCCTAATATTGTAACTAAAAGCCTGTATGAGAGGTGAATCCCAGCACATCCTGTCTGTCTCCTCTCTGTCCCATCCACCACCTGGGCTGCCTGCACCTGTTAATATTGTAACTAAAAGCCTGTATGAGAGGTGAATCCCAGCACATCCTGTCTGTCTCCTCTCTGTCCCATCCACCACCTCGGCCTCTGCTTCACAATCTCCTTTGCATATTATTCTATTTATACCTCGCTTTGAAAGAGAGAGAAAAAAACACACCCCACACCAAATCAACTAATCTATTCCCAAGAAATGTATCAAAATTAGGGGTAGTGCTTGGAAAATAATTTTCTATTTAAGTGTTGCTCTATTTATCTTTAATTAATTTGAAGCAATATACGGGTCGCCACGGTGCTGTGGAAAAAAAAAAGTATCTTTGCTGTGTGAGTACTAATCTGTCCCAGAGGTTTAGGAGGAGATCCAGATCGGTAGTGTGAATATAGAAACCACTGCCTGAAGGGCTCAGAACACAGAGGAGAATAACAGGAAGATTAAAGCTGTTGCTGCTTTCTGAGGTTTCTCTGTGGTTTCTGCAGGCGGCCCCCATACTCACCTTATCTGGTTTATAGGCTTCTTAAAGAGTCCCAGACCCTATATGGTTCTTAACCCAACCTAACCCTAGCCTCGTCGAGAAACACACTTCCCTAAAAAACGGGCCTGTCGAACTTCATGAAATAAATATTGCTAAATAGGGGCGGAGACCCGGATGTAAATCAGTGACTCCTTGCGACGCGTCAAACCAATGAAATGCCTTGTTGGGCGGAGCTCGGGCGGGGCTCCAGTAGTGCTCACTAGATACAACCCTGGGATATTGACCATTTAAAACCCAATACATTTGGTATATAGAGTACAAAAGAGAATAACGTTTTCCTTCCAGATGTTCTTCCATGTTCTGCTATAGAACTAGCATCAACGGGCATGTGGGGGGAGGGTTCCAGGAAGTGTAAGGTCTAATCTAAATCTTGCCGCTGGAAGCCGCAGGACAATTCAAACCAGTACGACATTCCACAGACCTCCATGGGAGGTGTGACAGCGCCGGGATTTTGGAAGAATGGCAACATGACAGACCTTAACCATACTATAATCCAAACCCTATTCCTATTGGCTTCTAAACAGACTCTAACCCTATAGGCTTCTAAACAGGCTCTAACCCTATAGGCTACTGAATAAACCCTAACCCTAACCCTATAGGCTTCTAAACAGACCCTAACCCTATAGGCTTCTAAACAGACTCTAACCCTATAGGCTTCTAAACAGACTCTAATCCTATAGGATTCTAAACAGACTCTAACCCTATAGGCTTCTAAACAGGCTCTAACCCTATAGGCTTCTAAACAGACTCTAACCCTATAGGCTTCTAAACAGACTCTAATCCTATAGGCTACTGAATAAACCCTAACCCTAACCCTATAGGCTTCTAAACAGACTCTAATCCGATAGCCTTCTAAACAGACTCTAACCCTATAGGCTACTGAATAAACCCTAACCCTAACCCTATAGGCTTCTAAACAGACTCTAACCCTATAGGATTCTAAACAGACTCTAATCCTATAGGCTTCTAAACAGACTCTAACCCTATAGGCTTCTAAACAGACAGGTTTGTCAGAACCATCACAGTCCAGACTGGTTGGGTTTGGTTTGTCAGTACTACTGCAGTCCAGACTGGTTGGGTTTGTGTCAGAACCACCACAGTCCAGACTGGTTGGGTACGGTTTGTCAGAACCACCACAGTCCAGACTGGTTGGGTACGGTTTGTCAGAACCACCTCAGTCCAGACCACCTGCTGCCAGTGACCCTAATGTACTAAGCAGGAGGGACCCAGTGAAGATAAAGTTTCAAGACAAACATAGTTAAGAAAGAGATAAAACAGAGAGAGGTGCAGGGACTGACAGTCTGCTGTCTGTCTGGCCATACTACAGTTAAAACAGAGAGAGGTGCAGGGACTGACAGTCTGTCTGTCTGGCCATACTACAGATAAAACAGAGAG
This sequence comes from Salmo salar, assembly GCF_965601325.2. Taxonomy (NCBI): domain Eukaryota; kingdom Metazoa; phylum Chordata; class Actinopteri; order Salmoniformes; family Salmonidae; genus Salmo; species Salmo salar. The sequence goes on along the minus strand of NW_027675320.1, from coordinate 1,618,462 downwards.
AGGTACAGGGACTGACAGTCTGCTGTCTGTCTGGCCATACTACAGATAAAACAGAGAGAGGTGCAGGGACTGACAGTCTGCTGTCTGTCTGGCCATACTACAGATAAAACAGAGAGAGGTGCAGGGACTGACAGCCTGCTGTCTGTCTGGCCATACTACAGTTAAAACAGAGAGAGGTGCAGGGACTGACAGCCTGTCTGTCTGTCTGGCCGTACTACAGTTAAAACAGAGAGAGGTGCAGGGACTGACAGCCTGCTGTCTGTCTGGCCATACTACAGTTAAAACAGAGAGAGGTGCAGGGACTGACAGTCTGTCTGGCCATACTACAGATAAAACAGAGAGAGGTGCAGGGACTGACAGTCTGTCTGCGCGGCCATACTACAGATAAAACAGAGAGAGGTGCAGGGACTGACAGTCTGTCTGTCTGGCCATACTACAGTTAAAACAGAGAGAGGTGCAGGGACTGACAGTCTGCTGTCTGTCTGGCCATACTACAGTTAAAACAGAGAGAGGTGCAGGGACTGACAGTCTGCTGTCTGTCTGGCCATACTACAGTTAAACCAGAGAGAGGTGCAGGGACTGACAGTCTGCTGTCTGTCTGGCCATACTACAGTTAAAACAGAGAGAGGTGCAGGGACTGACAGTCTGTCTGGCCATACTACAGTTAAACCAGAGAGAGGTGCAGGGACTGACAGTCTGCTGTCTGTCTGGCCATACTACAGTTAAACCAGAGAGAGGTGCAGGGACTGACAGTCTGTCTGGCCATACTACAGTTAAACCAGAGAGAGGTGCAGGGACTGACAGTCTGCTGTCTGTCTGGCCATACTACAGTTAAAACAGAGAGAGGTGCAGGGACTGACAGTCTGTCTGGCCATACTACAGTTAAACCAGAGAGAGGTGCAGGGACTGACAGTCTGCTGTCTGTCTGGCCATACTACAGTTAAAACAGAGAGAAGTGCAGGGACTGACAGTCTGTCTGGCCATACTACAGTTAAAACAGAGAGAGGTGCAGGGACTGACAGTCTGCTGTCTGTCTGGCCATACTACAGTTAAAACAGAGAGAGGTGCAGGGACTGACAGCCTGCTGTCTGTCTGGCCATACTACAGTTAAACCAGAGAGAGGTGCAGGGACTGACAGTCTGCTGTCTGTCTGGCCATACTACAGTTAAAACAGAGAGAGGTGCAGGGACTGACAGTCTGCTGTCTGTCTGGCCATACTACAGTTAAAACAGAGAGAGGTGCAGGGACTGACAGCCTGCTGTCTGTCTGGCCATACTACAGTTAAAACAGAGAGAGGTGCATGGACTGACAGCCAGCTGTCTGTCTGGCCATACTACAGTTAAAACAGAGAGAGGTGCAGGGACTGACAGTCTGTCTGTCTGGCCATACTACAGTTAAAACAGAGAGAGGTGCAGGGACTGACAGTCTGCTGTCTGTCTGGCCATACTACAGATAAAACAGAGAGAGGTGCAGGGACTGACAGTCTGTCTGTCTGGCCATACTACAGATAAAACAGAGAGAGGTGCAGGGACTGACAGTCTGTCTGGCCATACTACAGTTAAACCAGAGAGAGGTGCAGGGACTGACAGTCTGTCTGGACATACTACAGTTAAAACAGAGAGAGGTACAGGGACTGACAGTCTGTCTGGCCATACTACAGTTAAAACAGAGAGAGGTGCAGGGACTGACAGTCTGTCTGTCTGGCCATACTACAGTTAAAACAGAGAGAGGTGCAGGGACTGACAGTCTGTCTGTCTGGCCATACTACAGTTAAAACAGAGAGAGGTGCAGGGACTGACAGTCTGTCTGGCCATACTACAGATAAAACAGAGAGAGGTGCAGGGACTGACAGTCTGTCTGGCCATACTACAGATAAAACAGAGAGAGGTGCAGGGACTGACAGTCTGTCTGTCTGGCCATACTACAGTTAAAACAGAGAGAGGTGCAGGGACTGACAGTCTGCTGTCTGTCTGGCCATACTACAGTTAAAACAGAGAGAGGTGCAGGGACTGACAGTCTGCTGTCTGTCTGGCCATACTACAGTTAAAACAGAGAGAGGTGCAGGGACTGACAGTCTGCTGTCTGTCTGGCCATACTACAGTTAAAACAGAGAGAGGTGCAGGGACTGACAGTCTGTCTGAGGTGCAGGGACTGACAGTCTGCTGTCTGTCTGGCCATACTACAGTTAAAACAGAGAGAGGTGCAGGGACTGACAGTCTGTCTGTCTGGCCATACTACAGTTAAAACAGAGAGAGGTGCAGGGACTGACAGCCTGCTGTCTGTCTGGCCATACTACAGTTAAAACAGAGAGAGGTGCAGGGACTGACAGCCAGCTGTCTGTCTGGCCATACTACAGTTAAAACAGAGAGAGGTGCAGGGACTGACAGTCTGTCTGTCTGGCCATACTACAGTTAAAACAGAGAGAGGTGCAGGGACTGACAGTCTGCTGTCTGTCTGGCCATACTACAGATAAAACAGAGAGAGGTGCAGGGACTGACAGTCTGTCTGTCTGGCCATACTACAGATAAAACAGAGAGAGGTGCAGGGACTGACAGTCTGTCTGGCCATACTACAGTTAAACCAGAGAGAGGTGCAGGGACTGACAGTCTGTCTGGACATACTACAGTTAAAACAGAGAGAGGTACAGGGACTGACAGTCTGTCTGGCCATACTACAGTTAAAACAGAGAGAGGTGCAGGGACTGACAGTCTGTCTGTCTGGCCATACTACAGTTAAAACAGAGAGAGGTGCAGGGACTGACAGTCTGTCTGGCCATACTACAGTTAAAACAGAGAGAGGTGCAGGGACTGACAGTCTGTCTGGCCATACTACAGATAAAACAGAGAGAGGTGCAGGGACTGACAGTCTGTCTGGCCATACTACAGTTAAAACAGAGAGAGGTGCAGGGACTGACAGTCTGCTGTCTGTCTGGCCATACTACAGTTAAAACAGAGAGAGGTGCAGGGACTGACAGTCTGTCTGGCCATATCTACAGTTAAAACAGAGAGAGGTGCAGGGACTGACAGCCTGCTGTCTGTCTGGCCATACTACAGTTAAAACAGAGAGAGGTGCAGGGACTGACAGTCTGCTGTCTGTCTGGCCATACTACAGTTAAAACAGAGAGAGGTGCAGGGACTGACAGTCTGTCTGTCTGGCCATACTACAGTTAAAACAGAGAGAGGTGCAGGGACTGACAGTCTGCTGTCTGTCTGGCCGTACTACAGTTAAAACAGAGAGAGGTGCAGGGACTGACAGCCTGTCTGGCCATACTACAGTTAAAACAGAGAGAGGTACAGGGACTGACAGTCTGCTGTCTGTCTGGCCATACTACAGTTAAAACAGAGAGAGGTGCAGGGACTGACAGCCTGTCTGGCCATACTACAGTTAAAACAGAGAGAGGTGCAGGGACTGACAGTCTGTCTGGCCATACTACAGTTAAAACAGAGAGAGGTGCAGGGACTGACAGTCTGTCTGTCTGGCCATACTACAGTTAAAACAGAGAGAGGTGCAGGGACTGACAGTCTGTCTGGCCATACTACAGTTAAAACAGAGAGAGGTGCAGGGACTGACAGTCTGTCTGGCCATACTACAGTTAAAACAGAGAGAGGTGCAGGGACTGACAGCCTGCTGTCTGTCTGGCCATACTACAGTTAAAACAGAGAGAGGTGCAGGGACTGACAGTCTGTGCTGGGACATACTACAGTTAAAACAGAGAGAGGTGCAGTGACTGACTACTTGAAGAGAATGATTAATATCTGGGTCTGAACTGTTTTTCAGAATGACACAGTTTCTACTTGATACAGAACACAGAAAAATAGAAAATAGAAAAAAATCAAGAAACGTAAACTGAGACAGAAACCAAACAAATCATTCAAACTACTGAGTAGAAATCAACACTGCAGTGTTGAATTATTTACAGCTTCTGCATATTCAGCATAATAATTCAGAGTAATACAGGGAGAATTGTAATGACAAAATGTGCTTGAAGTGAATTATGTATAGTAAAATAGTTTTTGTATAACAAATGAACAAACAAATTTAGACTCTTTTTTACATTTTGATTTGCTATCTGATTCAATTAGTGAAGGAATGTCATCTCCAGAAGAAGGTCTGTTTCTACGGAGTGCACTCTTAGAAAAAAAGGCTTCCAAATGGGTTCAGCTGTCCTCATAGGAGAACCCTTTTGGTTCCAGGTTGAACCGTTTTGGATTTCATGTAGAACCCTCTGTGGAAAGGGTTCTACATGGAACTGGAAAGGGTTCCACATGGAACTGGAAAGGGTTCCACATGGAACTGGAAAGGGTTCTACATGGAACTGGAAAGGGTTCTACATGGAACTGGAAAGGGTTCTACGTGGAACTGGAAAGGGTTCCACATGGAACTGGAAAGGGTTCCACATGGAACTGGAAAGGGTTCTACATGGAACTGGAAAGGGTTCCACATGGAACTGGAAAGAGTTCTACATGGAACTGGAAAGGGTTCTACGTAGAACTGGAAAGGGTTCTACATGGAACTGGAAAGAGTTCTACATGGAACTGGAAAGGGTTCTACATGGAACTGGAAAGGGTTCTACGTGGATCTGGAAAGGGTTCTACATGGAACTGGAAAGGGTTCTACATGGAACTGGAAAGGGTTCTACATGGAACTGGAAAGGGTTCTACATGGAACTGGAAAGAGTTCTACATGGAACTGGAAAGGGTTCTACATGGAACTGGAAAGGGTTCTACGTGGATCTGGAAAGGGTTCTACATGGAACTGGAAAGGGTTCTACATGGAACTGGAAAGGGTTCTACATGGAACTGGAAAGGGTTCTACATGGAACTGGAAAGGGTTCTACGTGGATCTGGAAAGGGTTCTACATGGAACTGGAAAGGGTTCTACATGGAACTGGAAAGGGTTCCACATGGAACTGGAAAGAGTTCTACATGGAACTGGAAAGGGTTCTACGTAGAACTGGAAAGGGTTCTACATGGAACTGGAAAGAGTTCTACATGGAACTGGAAAGGGTTCCACATGGAACTGGAAAGGGTTCTACATGGAACTGGAAAGGGTTCTACATGGAACTGGAAAGGGTTCTACGTGGAACTGGAAAGGGTTCCACATGGAACTGGAAAGGGTTCCACATGGAACTGGAAAGGGTTCTACATGGAACTGGAAAGGGTTCCACATGGAACTGGAAAGAGTTCTACATGGAACTGGAAAGGGTTCTACGTAGAACTGGAAAGGGTTCTACATGGAACTGGAAAGAGTTCTACATGGAACTGGAAAGGGTTCTACATGGAACTGGAAAGGGTTCTACGTGGATCTGGAAAGGGTTCTACATGGAACTGGAAAGGGTTCTACATGGAACTGGAAAGGGTTCTACATGGAACTGGAAAGGGTTCTACATGGAACTGGAAAGAGTTCTACATGGAACTGGAAAGGGTTCTACATGGAACTGGAAAGGGTTCTACGTGGATCTGGAAAGGGTTCTACATGGAACTGGAAAGGGTTCTACATGGAACTGGAAAGGGTTCTACATGGAACTGGAAAGGGTTCTACATGGAACTGGAAAGGGTTCTACGTGGATCTGGAAAGGGTTCTACATGGAACTGGAAAGGGTTCTACATGGAACTGGAAAGGGTTCCACATGGAACTGGAAAGAGTTCTACATGGAACTGGAAAGGGTTCTACGTAGAACTGGAAAGGGTTCTACATGGAACTGGAAAGAGTTCTACATGGAACTGGAAAGAGTTCTACATGGAACTGGAAAGGGCTCTACATGGAACTGGAAAGGGTTCTACGTGGAACTGGAAAGGGCTCTACATGGAACTGGAAAGGGTTCTACATGGAACTGGAAAGGGTTCTACATGGAACTGGAAAGGGTTCTACGTGGATCTGGAAAGGGTTCTACATGGAACTGGAAAGGGTTCTACATGGAACTGGAAAGGGTTCCACATGGAACTGGAAAGAGTTCTACATGGAACTGGAAAGGGTTCTACGTAGAACTGGAAAGGGTTCTACATGGAACTGGAAAGAGTTCTACATGGAACTGGAAAGAGTTCTACATGGAACTGGAAAGGGCTCTACATGGAACTGGAAAGGGTTCTACGTGGAACTGGAAAGGGCTCTACATGGAACTGGAAAGGGCTCTACGTGGAACTGGAAAGGGTTCTACATGGAACTGGAAAGGGTTCTACATGGAACTGGAAAGGGTTCTACATGGAACTGGAAAGGGCTCTATGTGGAACTGGAAAGGGCTCTACGTGGAACTGGAAAGGGTTCTACATGGAACTGGAAAGGGCTCTACATGGAACTGGAAAGGGCTCTACATGGAACTGGAAAGGGCTCTACATGGAACTGGAAAGGGCTCTACATGGAACTGGAAAGGGCTCTAAATGGAACTGGAAAGGGTTCTACATGGAACTGGAAAGGGCTCTACATGGAACTGGAAAGGGCTCTACGTGGAACTGGAAAGGGCTCTACATGGAACTGGAAAGGGTTCTACATGGAACTGGAAAGGGTTCTACATGGAACTGGAAAGGGTTCTACATGGAACTGGAAAGGGCTCTACGTGGAACTGGAAAGGGCTCTACATGGAACTGGAAAGGGCTCTACGTGGAACTGGAAAGGGTTCTATGTGGAACTGGAAAGAGTTCTACATGGAACTGGAAAGGGTTCCACATGGAACTGGAAAGGGTTCTACATGGAACTGGAAAGGGTTCTACATGGAACTGGAAAGGGTTCTACGTGGAACTGGAAAGGGTTCCACATGGAACTGGAAAGGGTTCCACATGGAACTGGAAAGGGTTCTACATGGAACTGGAAAGGGTTCCACATGGAACTGGAAAGAGTTCTACATGGAACTGGAAAGGGTTCTACGTAGAACTGGAAAGGGTTCTACATGGAACTGGAAAGAGTTCTACATGGAACTGGAAAGGGTTCTACATGGAACTGGAAAGGGTTCTACGTGGATCTGGAAAGGGTTCTACATGGAACTGGAAAGGGTTCTACATGGAACTGGAAAGGGTTCTACATGGAACTGGAAAGGGTTCTACATGGAACTGGAAAGAGTTCTACATGGAACTGGAAAGGGTTCTACATGGAACTGGAAAGGGTTCTACGTGGATCTGGAAAGGGTTCTACATGGAACTGGAAAGGGTTCTACATGGAACTGGAAAGGGTTCTACATGGAACTGGAAAGGGTTCTACATGGAACTGGAAAGGGTTCTACGTGGATCTGGAAAGGGTTCTACATGGAACTGGAAAGGGTTCTACATGGAACTGGAAAGGGTTCCACATGGAACTGGAAAGAGTTCTACATGGAACTGGAAAGGGTTCTACGTAGAACTGGAAAGGGTTCTACATGGAACTGGAAAGAGTTCTACATGGAACTGGAAAGAGTTCTACATGGAACTGGAAAGGGCTCTACATGGAACTGGAAAGGGTTCTACGTGGAACTGGAAAGGGCTCTACATGGAACTGGAAAGGGTTCTACATGGAACTGGAAAGGGTTCTACATGGAACTGGAAAGGGTTCTACGTGGATCTGGAAAGGGTTCTACATGGAACTGGAAAGGGTTCTACATGGAACTGGAAAGGGTTCCACATGGAACTGGAAAGAGTTCTACATGGAACTGGAAAGGGTTCTACGTAGAACTGGAAAGGGTTCTACATGGAACTGGAAAGAGTTCTACATGGAACTGGAAAGAGTTCTACATGGAACTGGAAAGGGCTCTACATGGAACTGGAAAGGGTTCTACGTGGAACTGGAAAGGGCTCTACATGGAACTGGAAAGGGCTCTACGTGGAACTGGAAAGGGTTCTACATGGAACTGGAAAGGGTTCTACATGGAACTGGAAAGGGTTCTACATGGAACTGGAAAGGGCTCTATGTGGAACTGGAAAGGGCTCTACGTGGAACTGGAAAGGGTTCTACATGGAACTGGAAAGGGCTCTACATGGAACTGGAAAGGGCTCTACATGGAACTGGAAAGGGCTCTACATGGAACTGGAAAGGGCTCTACATGGAACTGGAAAGGGCTCTACATGGAACTGGAAAGGGTTCTACATGGAACTGGAAAGGGCTCTACATGGAACTGGAAAGGGCTCTACGTGGAACTGGAAAGGGCTCTACATGGAACTGGAAAGGGTTCTACATGGAACTGGAAAGGGTTCTACATGGAACTGGAAAGGGTTCTACATGGAACTGGAAAGGGCTCTACGTGGAACTGGAAAGGGCTCTACATGGAACTGGAAAGGGCTCTACGTGGAACTGGAAAGGGTTCTATGTGGAACTGGAAAGGGCTCTACATGGAACTGGAAAGGGCTCTACGTGGAACTGGAAAGGGTTCTATGTGGAACTGGAAAGGGCTCTATGTGGAACTGGAAAGGGCTCTATGTGGAACTGGAAAGGGCTCTACATGGAACTGGAAAGGGTTCTACATGGAACTGGAAAGGGTTCTACATGGAACTGGAAAGGGTTCTACATGGAACTGGAAAGGGCTCTACATGGAACTGGAAAGAGTTCTATGTGGAACTGGAAAGGGCTCTATGTGGAACTGGAAAGGGCTCTATGTGGAACTGGAAAGGGCTCTATGTGGAACTGGAAAGGGCTCTACATGGAACTGGAAAGGGCTCTACGTGGAACTGGAAAGGGCTCTACATGGAACTGGAAAGGGCTCTACATGGAACTGGAAAGGGCTCTACATGGAACTGGAAAGGGCTCTACATGGAACTGGAAAGGGCTCTACGTGGAACTGGAAAGGGCTCTACATGGAACTGGAAAGGGTTCTACCTGGAACTGTGAAGGGTTCCACCTTCACCTTTCAAGTTTCAAGTAGAGTGAAATGCCTTTCTTGCAAACTCAAAACTAACACACCAGTTGGAGTTGATGAAGTGGCAAAGCTCCTCCACCGACTCCACTGTCCTGTCCACCCGGTGAACGGAGAATCCACCGACTCCACTGTCCTGTCCACCCGGTGAATGGAGAATCCACCGACTCCACTGTCCTGTCCACCCGGTGAATGGAGAATCCACCGACTCCACTGTCCTGTCCACCCGGTGAATGGAGAATCCACCGACTCCACTGTCCTGTCCACCCGGTGAACGGAGAATCCACCGACTCCACTGTCCTGTCCACCCGGTGAACGGAGAATCCACCGACTCCACTGTCCTGTCCACCCGGTGAATGGAGAATCCACCGACTCCACTGTCCTGTCCACCCGGTGAACGGAGAATCCACCGACTCCACTGTCCTGTCCACCCGGTGAATGGAGAATCCACCGACTCCACTGTCCTGTCCACCCGGTGAATGGAGAATCCACCGACTCCACTGTCCTGTCCACCCGGTGAATGGAGAATCCACCGACCCCACTGTCCTGTCCACCCGGTGAATGGAGAATCCATTGAGTTGCATAGCCGTGGGGGGTATCTTGTCTGAGAGCCATGTTTCAGAAAAGCAGAGAATATTGCAGTTATCTGAGTCCCGTAGGCAGCAAATCCACTATCAGAGATCCTCCTTATTATCTAGTGACTGTAGATTAGCCAGTAGAATGGAGGGAAGAGGTGACTGGTTTTCCCTTCGCCTTAATCTCACCAGGATCCTCCCTTTATTGCGACTGTAACGTCGGCGTTTCCTCTTGGGTTGCCTGAACATTGGGTTGGAATTACAGAGAGAGCCCAGGCCAGATGAGTCGAAGTAAAAGCCAGAATTGGGGAAAGTAACTGCTGATCTGATGCTCAAGAGTTGTTGTCGGTTGTCAGAAATAGTAGCGGATACATGACGTGAAAACAGAGGATATATAAACAGCAAAATAATCACAAAACAGCAAAGTTGGGTCAGTGCTTGGAAACCGGTGGCCATCCAGTACGGCGCCATGATACCGTACCTCCTGCTTTCTTTCTCCCTGCATCCTGCCTGCTTTCCCCTGCATCCTGCCTGCTTTCCCCCTGCATCCTGCCTGCTTTCTCCCTGCATCCTGCCTGCTTTCTCCCTGCATCCTGCCTGCTTTCTCCCTGCATCCTGCCTGCTTTCTCCCTGCATCCTGCCTGCTTTCTCCCTGCATCCTGCCTGCTTTCTCCCTGCATCCTACCTGCTTTCTCCCTACATCCTGCCTGCTTTCTCCCTGCATCCTGCCTGCTTTCTCCCTGCATCCTGCCTGCTTTCTCCCTGCATCCTGCCTGCTTTCTCCCTGCATCCTGCCTGCTTTCTCCCTGCATCCTGCCTGCTTTCTCCCTGCATCCTGCCTGCTTTCTCCCTGCATCCTGCCTGCTTTCTCCCTGCATCCTGCCTGCTTTCTCCCTGCATCCTGTCTGCTTTCTCCCTGCATCCTGCCTGCTTTCTCCTTGCATCCTGCCTGCTTTCTCCCTGCATCCTGTCTGCTTTCTCCCTGCACCCTGCCTGCTTTCTCCCTGCATCCTGCCTGCTTTCTCCCTGCATCCTGCCTGCTTTCTCCCTGCATCCTGCCTGCTTTCTCCCTGCATCCTGCCTGCTTTCTCCCTGCATCCTGCCTGCTTTCTCCCTACATCCTGCCTGCTTTCTCCCTGCATCCTGCCTGCTTTCTCCCTGCATCCTGCCTGCTTTCTCCCTACATCCTGCCTGCTTTCTCCCTACATCCTGCCTGCTTTCTCCCTGCATCCTGCCTGCTTTCTCCCTGCATCCTGCCTGCTTTCTCCCTGCATCCTGCCTGCTTTCTCCCTGCATCCTGCCTGCTTTCTCCCTACATCCTGCCTGCTTTCTCCCTACATCCTGCCTGCTTTCTCCCTGCATCCTGCCTGCTTTCTCCCTGCATCCTGCCTGCTTTCTCCCTGCATCCTGCCTGCTTTCTCCCTGCATCCTGCCTGCTTTCTCCCTACATCCTGCCTGCTTTCTCCCTGCATCCTGCCTGCTTTCTCCCTGCATCCTGCCTTCTATATCCATACCTCCTGCTTTTTATATCCCTTGTTCGTCCATTCTATCTCAATGGCTTCTATCTAGATGCCT
>NW_027675320.1:1512500-1602500 GCF_965601325.2 Salmo salar | reverse complement strand
CCTGTTTAAACTCTCGACCTGACAGTCCCAACTGGGTTTGAAAGGAGAGGCCCTGTTTAAACTCTCGACCTGACAGTCCCAACTGGGTTTGAAAGGAGAGGCCCTGTTTAAACTCTCGACCTGACAGTCCCAACTGGGTTTGAAAGGAGAGGCCCTGTTTAAACTCTCGACCTGACAGTCCCAACTGGGTTTGAAAGGAGAGGCCCTGTTTAAACTCTCGACCTGACAGTCCCAACTGGGTTTGAAAGGAGAGGCCCTGTTTAAACTCTCGACCTGACAGTCCCAACTGGGTTTGAAAGGAGAGGCCCTGTTTAAACTCTCGACCTGACAGTCCCAACTGGGTTTGAAAGGAGAGGCCCTGTTTAAACTCTCGACCTGACAGTCCCAACTGGGTTTGAAAGGAGAGGCCCTGTTTAAACTCTCGACCTGACAGTCCCAACTGGGTTTGAAAGGAGAGGCCCTGTTTAAACTCTCGACCTGACAGTCCCAACTGGGTTTGAAAGGAGAGGCCCTGTTTAAACTCTCGACCTGACAGTCCCAACTGGGTTTGAAAGGAGAGGCCCTGTTTAAACCCTCGACCTGACAGTCCCAACTGGGTTTGAAAGGAGAGGCCCTGTTTAAACTCTCGACCTGACAGTCCCAACTGGGTTTGAAAGGAGAGGCCCTGTTTAAACTCTCGACCTGACAGTCCCAACTGGGTTTGAAAGGAGAGGCCCTGTTTAAACTCTCGACCTGACAGTCCCAACTGGGTTTGAAAGGAGAGGCCCTGTTTAAACTCTCGACCTGACAGTCCCAACTGGGTTTGAAAGGAGAGGCCCTGTTTAAACCCTCGACCTGACAGTCCCAACTGGGTTTGAATGGAGAGGCCCTGTTTAAACTCTCGACCTGACAGTCCCAACTGGGTTTGAAAGGAGAGGCCCTGTTTAAACTCTCGACCTGACAGTCCCAACTGGGTTTGAAAGGAGAGGCCCTGTTTAAACCCTTCTCAACCTGACAGTCCCAACTGGGTTTGAAAGGAGAGGCCCTGTTTAAACTCTCGACCTGACAGTCCCAACTGGGTTTGAAAGGAGAGGCCCTGTTTAAACTCTCGACCTGACAGTCCCAACTGGGTTTGAAGGAGAGGCCCTGTTTAAACCTCGACCTGACAGTCCCAACTGGGTTTGAAAGGAGAGGCCCTGTTTAAACTCTCGACCTGACAGTCCCAACTGGGTTTGAAAGGAGAGGCCCTGTTTAAACTCTCGACCTGACAGTCCCAACTGGTTTGAAAGGAGAGGCCCTGTTTAAACTCTCAACCTGACAGTCCCAACTGGGTTTAAAGGAGAGGCCCTGTTTAAACTCTCAACCTGACAGTCACAACTGGTTTGAAAGGAGAGGCCCTGTTTAAACTCTCAACCTGACAGTCCCAACTGGTTTGAAAGGAGAGGCCCTGTTTTAGCTCTGGGATGAAATGGGATGAAACAGACAGGAAGACCGGAGAGGCAAGAGGTACTTATAAAAGAGAAACTAAGAGGTTGGTATAGTAGGGTCAGGGTGGTATAGTAGGGTCAGGGTGGTATAGTAGGGTCAGGGTGGTATAGGAGGGTCAGGGTGGTATAGTAGGGTCAGGGTGGTATAGGAGGGTCAGGGTGGTATAGGAGGGTCAGGTGGTATAGTAGGGTCAGGGTGGTATAGTAGGGTCAGGGTGGTATAGTAGGGTCAGGGTGGTATAGTAGGGTCAGGGTGGTATAGGAGGGTCAGGTGGTATAGGAGGGTCAGGGTGGTATAGTAGGGTCAGGGTGGTATAGGAGGGTCAGGTTGGTATAGGAGGGTCAGGTTGGTATAGTAGGGTCAGGGTGGTATAGTAGGGTCAGGTTGGTATAGGAGGGTCAGGGTGGTATAGTAGGGTCAGGTTGGTATAGGAGGGTCAGGGTGGTATAGTAGGGTCAGGGTGGTATAGTAGGGTCAGGGTGGTATAGGAGGGTCAGGGTGGTATAGTAGGGTCAGGGTGGTATAGGAGGGTCAGGGTGGTATAGGAGGGTCAGGGTGGTATAGGAGGGTCAGGGTGGTATAGTAGGGTCAGGGTGGTATAGGAGGGTCAGGGTGGTATAGGAGGGTCAGGGTGGTATAGGAGGGTCAGGGTGGTATAGGAGGGTCAGGGTGGTATAGTAGGGTCAGGGTGGTATAGTAGGGTCAGGGTGGTATAGGAGGGTCAGGGTGGTATAGGAGGGTCAGGGTGGTATAGGAGGGTCAGGGTGGTATAGTAGGGTCAGGGTGGTATAGGAGGGTCAGGGTGGTATAGTAGGGTCAGGGTGGTATAGGAGGGTCAGGGTGGTATAGGAGGGTCAGGGTGGTATAGTAGGGTCAGGTTGGTATAGTAGGGTCAGGTTGGTATAGGAGGGTCAGGGTGGTATAGGAGGGTCAGGGTGGTATAGTAGGGTCAGGGTGGTATAGGAGGGTCAGGGTGGTATAGTAGGGTCAGGTTGGTATAGGAGGGTCAGGTTGGTATAGTAGGGTCAGGGTGGTATAGGAGGGTCAGGGTGGTATAGGAGGGTTGGTATAGGAGGGTCAGGTTGGTATAGTAGGGTCAGGGTGGTATAGGAGGGTCAGGGTGGTATAGGAGGGTCAGGTTGGTATAGTAGGGTCAGGGTGGTATAGTAGGGTCAGGGTGGTATAGTAGGGTCAGGGTGGTATAGGAGGGTCAGGGTGGTATAGTAGGGTCAGGTTGGTATAGGAGGGTCAGGTTGGTATAGGAGGGTCAGGGTGGTATAGGAGGGTCAGGTTGGTATAGGAGGGTCAGGTTGGTATAGTAGGGTCAGGTTGGTATAGTAGGGTCAGGGTGGTATAGTAGGGTCAGGGTGGTATAGTAGGGTCAGGTTGGTATAGGAGGGTCAGGTTGGTATAGTAGGGTCAGGTTGGTATAGTAGGGTCAGGGTGGTATAGTAGGGTCAGGTTGGTATAGTAGGGTCAGGGTGGTATAGTAGGGTCAGGGTGGTATAGTAGGGTCAGGGTGGTATAGTAGGGTCAGGGTGGTATAGGAGGGTCAGGGTGGTATAGTAGGGTCAGGTTGGTATAGGAGGGTCAGGTTGGTATAGTAGGGTCAGGTTGGTATAGGAGGGTCAGGGTGGTATAGTAGGGTCAGGTTGGTATAGTAGGGTCAGGTTGGTATAGTAGGGTCAGGTTGGTATAGTAGGGTCAGGTTGGTATAGTAGGGTCAGGTTGGTATAGTAGGGTCAGGGTGGTATAGGAGGGTCAGGGTGGTATAGGAGGGTCAGGGTGGTATGGTCAGGGTGGTATAATAGGGTCAGGGTGGTATAGGAGGGTCAGGGTGGTATAGTAGGGTCAGGTTGGTATAGTAGGGTCAGGGTGGTATAGGAGGGTCAGGTTGGTATAGGAGGGTCAGGGTGGTATAGTAGGGTCAGGGTGGTATAGTAGGGTCAGGTTGGTATAGGAGGGTCAGGGTGGTATAGTAGGGTCAGGGTGGTATAGGAGGGTCAGGGTGGTATAGGAGGGTCAGGTTGGTATAGGAGGGTCAGGGTGGTATAGTAGGGTCAGGGTGGTATAGTAGGGTCAGGGTGGTATAGTAGGGTCAGGGTGGTATAGTAGGGTCAGGGTGGTATGGTCAGGGTGGTATAGGAGGGTCAGGTTGGTATAGGAGGGTCAGGGTGGTATAGGAGGGTCAGGTTGGTATAGGAGGGTCAGGTTGGTATAGGAGGGTCAGGTTGGTATAGGAGGGTCAGGGTGGTATAGTAGGGTCAGGGTGGTATAGGAGGGTCAGGGTGGTATAGTAGGGTCAGGGTGGTATAGGAGGGTCAGGGTGGTATAGTAGGGTCAGGTTGGTATAGTAGGGTCAGGGTGGTATAGGAGGGTCAGGGTGGTATAGTAGGGTCAGGGTGGTATAGTAGGGTCAGGGTGGTATAGGAGGGTCAGGGTGGTATAGTAGGGTCAGGTTGGTATAGGAGGGTCAGGTTGGTATAGGAGGGTCAGGGTGGTATAGGAGGGTCAGGGTGGTATAGGAGGGTCAGGGTGGTATAGGAGGGTTGGTATAGGAGGGTCAGGGTGGTATAGTAGGGTCAGGTTGGTATAGGAGGGTCAGGGTGGTATAGGAGGGTCAGGTTGGTATAGTAGGGTCAGGTTGGTATAGTAGGGTCAGGTTGGTATAGGAGGGTCAGGGTGGTATAGGAGGGTCAGGGTGGTATAGTAGGGTCAGGTTGGTATAGGAGGGTCAGGGTGGTATAGGAGGGTCAGGTTGGTATAGTAGGGTCAGGTTGGTATAGTAGGGTCAGGTTGGTATAGGAGGGTCAGGGTGGTATAGGAGGGTCAGGGTGGTATAGGAGGGTCAGGGTGGTATAGTAGGGTCAGGGTGGTATAGTAGGGTCAGGGTGGTATAGTAGGGTCAGGGTGGTATAGTAGGGTCAGGGTGGTATAGGAGGGTCAGGGTGGTATAGGAGGGTCAGGGTGGTATAGGAGGGTCAGGGTGGTATAGGAGGGTCAGGGTGGTATAGAGGGTCAGGGTGGTATAGTAGGGTCAGGGTGGTATAGGAGGGTCAGGTTGGTATAGGAGGGTCAGGGTGGTATAGTAGGGTCAGGGTGGTATAGTAGGGTCAGGTTGGTATAGTAGGGTCAGGGTGGTATAGGAGGGTCAGGTTGGTATAGGAGGGTCAGGGTGGTATAGGAGGGTCAGGGTGGTATGGGTCAGGGTGGTATAATAGGGTCAGGGTGGTATAGGAGGGTCAGGTTGGTATAGTAGGGTCAGGGTGGTATAGTAGGGTCAGGTTGGTATAGGAGGGTCAGGTTGGTATAGTAGGGTCAGGGTGGTATAGTAGGGTCAGGGTGGTATAGTAGGGTCAGGGTGGTATAGTAGGGTCAGGGTGGTATAGTAGGGTCAGGGTGGTATAGTAGGGTCAGGTTGGTATAGGAGGGTCAGGGTGGTATAGGAGGGTCAGGGTGGTATAGTAGGGTCAGGGTGGTATAGGAGGGTCAGGTTGGTATAGGAGGGTCAGGGTGGTATAGGAGGGTCAGGGTGGTATAGTAGGGTCAGGGTGGTATAGGAGGGTCAGGTTGGTATAGGAGGGTCAGGGTGGTATAGGAGGGTCAGGTTGGTATAGGAGGGTCAGGGTGGTATGGTCAGGGTGGTATAGGAGGGTCAGGTTGGTATAGGAGGGTCAGGGTGGTATAGTAGGGTCAGGTTGGTATAGGAGGGTCAGGGTGGTATAGGAGGGTCAGGGTGGTATAGGAGGGTTGGTATAGTAGGGTCAGGGTGGTATAGGAGGGTCAGGGTGGTATAGGAGGGTCAGGTTGGTATAGTAGGGTCAGGGTGGTATAGTAGGGTCAGGGTGGTATAGGAGGGTCAGGGTGGTATAGTAGGGTCAGGGTGGTATAGTAGGGTCAGGTTGGTATAGGAGGGTCAGGGTGGTATAGTAGGGTCAGGGTGGTATAGTAGGGTCAGGGTGGTATAGGAGGGTCAGGGTGGTATAGGAGGGTCAGGGTGGTATAGGAGGGTCAGGGTGGTATAGGAGGGTCAGGGTGGTATAGTAGGGTCAGGGTGGTATAGGAGGGTCAGGGTGGTATAGTAGGGTCAGGGTGGTATAGGAGGGTCAGGGTGGTATAGTAGGGTCAGGGTGGTATAGTAGGGTCAGGGTGGTATAGGAGGGTCAGGGTGGTATAGGAGGGTCAGGGTGGTATAGGAGGGTCAGGTTGGTATAGGAGGGTCAGGGTGGTATAGTAGGGTCAGGTTGGTATAGTAGGGTCAGGGTGGTATAGTAGGGTCAGGTTGGTATAGGAGGGTCAGGGTGGTATAGGAGGGTCAGGGTGGTATAGTAGGGTCAGGGTGGTATAGTAGGGTCAGGGTGGTATAGTAGGGTCAGGGTGGTATAGTAGGGTCAGGGTGGTATAGGAGGGTCAGGGTGGTATAGGAGGGTCAGGGTGGTATAGGAGGGTCAGGGTGGTATAGGAGGGTCAGGGTGGTATAGGAGGGTCAGGGTGGTATAGTAGGGTTAGGGTGGTATAGTAGGGTCAGGTTGGTATAGGAGGGTCAGGGTGGTATGGTCAGGTTGGTATAGGAGGGTCAGGGTGGTATAGGAGGGTCAGGGTGGTATAGGAGGGTCAGGGTGGTATAGTAGGGTCAGGGTGGTATAGTAGGGTTAGGGTGGTATAATAGGGTCAGCGTTTCCTGCCTTATCAGTGACAACCTGAACACTGGAGGTTCCAATCAGGTCTTCACATCATCGCAAGTCCTTTTCATAGTAACATTTTGACTTGTTGTCTGGATTCATTCTAACCCCAAAATGAATCTCCCTCATCCTTCACCCTAACCTAAACCTCACCCTAACCCTAACCTAACCTAACCCTAACCCTAACCCTCACCCTAACCTAACCCTAACCCTAACCCTCCACCCAACTCCTGGCAGTGACCTTTCTTTTGCCCCCCAAGCCCTAACCCTCACCCTAACCTAACCCTCACCCTAACCCTAACCTAACCTAACCCTAACCCTAACCCTCCACCCAACTCCTGGCAGTGACCATTCTTTTGCCCCCCAAGCCCTAACACCCAGCTTCACCTCCCTTTCTTCCTCCCTCTCTCCCTCTTGTTCTCTCTCTCTCTCCCCCTCTCTGTCATCCATCCGTCCGTCAGCAGTCCCTGTAGTAATCATGGCTCTCTTGGTCCTAGCTGAGCCTGTTGTGAGTAGAGAAGAATGAAGTGCTGAAAATGCTCCAGTCAAGCCTCATTAGCTTCTCATTACCTTTGCAAACTGAAAGCAAGAGAGATTTTTGTATTCAATCGCAGGAGCGGAGGGTCCCTGGAATCACAATGAGAGAGGAAGAGAGGTAGAAGGAGAGAGAGAGAGAGAGAGAGAGAGAGAGAGAGAGAGAGAGAGAGAGAGAGAGAGAGAGAGCAGAGAGAGAGACAGAGAGAGAGAGAATAACCTCTCTCATTTCAGCTGCTGCACATCCAAGCGTTCAGTTGGCCCCGCTCTGGGAATTCAAGTTTTATTTCCATCCCACTAACATAATAATCCCATCATTAAAGTCAATTCTTAAAGTTAAATATGACATTCGTCAGCAGAGAGTTTTTTTTCCCCCAGCCCTTCAACAACAAGTGGCAGAGCTTTATAAACCTGTCATGTTGTATTACTGGCCTGGAAAACGCCTCCTTTTGAAGTTCTCTCTCTGGCTTTCCTCCTCTCAGTTTCCTTTAATAATGCTTCTTCTTCTCGGGCGATGGAGTAGCTGATCTGTACCCTGGGAACGATGGAGTAGCTGATCTGTACCCTGGGAACGATGGAGTAGCTCGTCTGTCTGTCTGTACCCTGGGAACGATGGAGTAGCTCGTCTGTCTGTCTGTACCCTGGGAACGATGGAGTAGCTCGTCTGTCTGTCTGTACCCTGGGAACGATGGAGTAGTGGGAACGATGGAGTAGCTCGTCTGTCTGTCTGTACCCTGGGAACGATGGAGTAGCTCGTCTGTCTGTCTGTACCCTGGGAATGATGGAGTAGCTCGTCTGTCTGTCTGTACCCTGGGAACGATGGAGTAGCTCGTCTGTCTCTCTGTACCCTGGGAATGATGGAGTAGCTCATCTGAATGTCTGTACCCTGGGAACGATGGAGTAGCTGATCTGTACCCTGGGAATGATGGAGTAGCTCGTCTGTCTGTCTGTACCCTGGGAACGATGGAGTAGCTGATCTGTACCCTGGGAACGATGGAGTAGCTCGTCTGTCTGTCTGTACCCTGGGAACGATGGAGTAGCTGATCTGTACCCTGGGAACGATGGAGTAGCTCGTCTGTCTGTCTGTACCCTGGGAACGATGGAGTAGCTCGTCTGTCTGTCTGTACCCTGGGAATGATGGAGTAGCTCGTCTGTCTGTCTGTACCCTGGGAACGATGGAGTAGCTCGTCTGTCTGTCTGTACCCTGGGAATGATGGAGTAGCTCGTCTGTCTGTCTGTACCCTGGGAACGATGGAGTAGCTCGTCTGTCTGTCTGTACCCTGGGAACGATGGAGTAGCTTGTCTGTCTGTCTGTACCCTGGGAACGATGGAGTAGTGGGAACGATGGAGTAGCTCGTCTGTCTGTCTGTACCCTGGGAACGATGGAGTAGCTCATCTGAATGTCTGTACCCTGGGAATGATGGAGTAGCTCGTCTGTCTGTCTGTACCCTGGGAACGATGGAGTAGCTCGTCTGTCTGTCTGTACCCTGGGAATGATGGAGTAGCTCATCTGTACCCTGGGAACGATGGAGTAGCTCGTCTGTCTGTCTGTACCCTGGGAATGATGGAGTAGCTCATCTGTCTGTCTGTACCCTGGGAACGATGGAGTAGCTGATCTGTCTGTCTGTACCCTGGGAATGATGGAGTAGCTCGTCTGTCTGTCTGTACCCTGGGAACGATGGAGTAGCTGATCTGAATGTCTGTACCCTGGGAATGATGGAGTAGCTCGTCTGTACCCTGGGAACGATGGAGTAGCTCGTCTGTCTGTCTGTACCCTGGGAACGATGGAGTAGCTGATCTGTCTGTCTGTACCCTGGGAATGATGGAGTAGCTGATCTGTACCCTGGGAACGATGGAGTAGCTGGTCTGTACCCTGGGAACGATGGAGTAGCTGATCTGAATGTCTGTACCCTGGGAATGATGGAGTAGCTCGTCTGTACCCTGGGAACGATGGAGTAGTGGGAACGATGGAGTAGCTCGTCTGAATGTCTGTACCCTGGGAACGATGGAGTAGCTCATCTGTCTGTCTGTACCCTGGGAACGATGGAGTAGCTGATCTGTCTGTCTGTACCCTGGGAACGATGGAGTAGCTGATCTGTCTGTCTGTACCCTGGGAATGATGGAGTAGCTCGTCTGTACCCTGGGAACGATGGAGTAGCTCGTCTGAATGTCTGTACCCTGGGAACGAGACAGAAAGGGGAGAGTGTTGAGACCAGCGCTGGGGAAACCCTCTCAAAGGTCTCGGTCTGACACACACACCACACACACACACACACACGCACGCACGCACGCACGCACGCACGCACGCACACGCACACACACACACAGCACGCACGCACGCACACACACACACACACAAACACACACACACACACAAGCACACACACACACACACACACACACACACACACACACACACACACACACACGCAAAGACCCAGAGACCCAGAGAGTGGTGATTCTAGGTGAACTGAGGCCCTGTGAAAGCTTGTTGGGAACCCAGACCCAGACCCAGACAGCGGTGATTCTAGGTGAACTGAGGCCCTATGAAAGCTTGTTGTGAACCCAGACCCAGACCCAGACAGTGGTGATTCTAGGTGAACTGAGGCCCTATGAAAGCTTGTTGGGAACCCAGACCCAGACCCAGACAGTGGTGATTCTAGGTGAACTGAGGCCCTGTGAAAGCTTGTTGTGAACCCAGACCCAGACCCAGACAGTGGTGATTCTAGGTGAACTGAATGGCTTGTAGATACAGACTCAGACTGAATGGCTTATAGATACAGACTCAGACTGAATGGCTTATAGATACAGACTGAATGGCTTATAGATACAGACTCAGACTGAATGGCTTATAGATACAGACTGAATGGCTTATAGATACAGACTCAGACTGAATGGCTTATAGATACAGACTCAGACTGAATGGCTTATAGATACAGACTCAGACTGAATGGCTTATAGATACAGACTGAATGGCTTATAGATACAGACTCAGACTGAATGGCTTATAGATACAGACTCAGACTGAATGGCTTATAGATACAGACTCAGACTGAATGGCTTATAGATACAGACTCACATACTGAATGGCTTATAGATACAGACTGAATGGCTTATAGATACAGACTCACAGACTGAATGGCTTATAGATACAGACTCAGACTGAATGGCTTATAGATACAGACTCAGACTGAATGGCTTATAGATACAGACTCAGACTGAATGGCTTATAGATACAGACTGAATGGCTTATAGATACAGACTCAGACTGAATGGCTTATAGATACAGACTCAGACTGAATGGCTTATAGATACAGACTCACATACTGAATGGCTTATAGATACAGACTGAATGGCTTATAGACACAGACTCACAGACTGAATGGCTTATAGATACAGACTCAGACTGAATGGCTTATAGATACAGACTCAGACTGAATGGCTTATAGATACAGACTCAGACTGAATGGCTTATAGATACAGACTCAGACTGAATGGCTTATAGATACAGACTCAGACTGAATGGCTTGTAGATACAGACTCAGACTGAATGGCTTATAGATACAGACTCAGACTGAATGACTTGTAGATACAGACTGAATGGCTTGTAGATACAGACTCAGACTGAATGGCTTATAGATACAGACTGAATGGCTTGTAGATACAGACTCAGACTGAATGGCTTATAGATACAGACTCAGACTGAATGGCTTATAGATACAGACTGAATGGCTTGTAGATACAGACTCAGACTGAATGGCTTGTAGATACAGACTGAATGGCTTATAGATACAGACTGAATGGCTTGTAGATACAGACTCAGACTGAATGGCTTGTAGATACAGACTCAGACTGAATGGCTTATAGATACAGACTGAATGGCTTGTAGATACAGACTCAGACTGAATGGCTTGTAGATACAGACTGAATGGCTTATAGATACAGACTCAGACTGAATGGCTTGTAGATACAGACTCAGACTGAATGGCTTATAGATACAGACTGAATGGCTTGTAGGTACAGACTCAGACTGAATGGCTTGTAGATACAGACTCAGACTGAATGGCTTATAGATACAGACTGAATGGCTTGTAGATACAGACTCAGACTGAATGGCTTGTAGATACAGACTGAATGGCTTATAGATACAGACTGAATGGCTTGTAGATACAGACTCAGACTGAATGGCTTGTAGATACAGACTCAGACTGAATGGCTTGTAGATACAGACTCAGACTGAATGGCTTGTAGATACAGACTCAGACTGAATGGCTTATAGATACAGACTCAGACTGAATGACTTATAGATACAGACTCAGACTGAATGGCTTGTAGATACAGACTGAATGGCTTGTAGATACAGACTCAGACTGAATGGCTTATAGATACAGACTGAATGGCTTGTAGATACAGACTCAGTGTTCACACCTGAACAACATAAACAGAGATCCGTCTATGGAACTGTGGGTTATTTATTAGGGAACTCCATGCAGAGTGTCAGGGTTTGATGTCAGCGATAAAGACCTGTCTGAGGTACGACTAGTCAGTCCATCTCACCTGACAGTCTCTGTCAAACGTCTTCCTCCTCACCCAGCAGTCTCAGTCTGTCTGTGAACAGTCTTCCTCCTCACCCAGCAGTCTCAGTCTCTGGCAACAGGCTTCCTCCTGACCCAGCAGTCTCAGTCTCTGTCAAACGTCTTCCGAATGACCCAGCTGTCTCAGTCTCTGTGAACAGTCTTCCTCCTCACCCAGCAGTCTGTCTGTGAACAGTCTTCCTTCCATATGTTGGCATCACCAGGCGCCCTGCCCCCCTCACATTCACAGCCATATGTTGGCATCACCAGGCGCCCTGCCCCCCTCACATTCACAGCCATATGTTGGCATCACCAGGCGCCCTGCCCCCCTCACATTCACAGCCATATGTTGGCATCACCAGGCGCCCTGCCCCCCTCACATTCACAGCCATATGTTGGCATCACCAGGCGCCCTGCCCCCCTCACATTCACAGCCATATGTTGGCATCACCAGGCGCCCTGCCCCCCTCACATTCACAGCCATATGTTGGCATCACCAGGCGCCCTGCCCCCCTCACATTCACAGCCATATGTTGGCATCACCAGGCGCCCTGCCCCCCTCACATTCACAGCCCCTCAAAGGGCTCAGGACTCTAACACCTTTGTTTTAACACCCTTTAACCCAAACACTAGCAGCCGCTTCACTAACTGAAGGATTAAGGGCTGAGGAGCAGTGTAAATGAACACAGAGCTTTCCATCTTCTCTCTGCTCAGTGCAACATTACCAAAGTCTTACCAGGATCAAGAGGGACATTTTAACTAGACAGGAAGTTGAAGGTCATTTCTGTTTCTCGTTATTCCATTTGGACTTGTATTGCCTAACAAGAGATTGAGACAAATCCCATGTTTTATGAGAAATACACTCTTTTGAGTGTTTCAGCAATGTTTAGGGGACAAAACATGTCAGTCAAAATATTGTGACATATTGTTCAAAGTACAATAAACACCATAATAACACTGTGGTCTGTTGTGGTCTCACACCATCATAACACTGTGGTCCCACATCATAATAACACTGTGGTCTGTTGTGGTCTCACACCATAATAACACCGTGGTCTCACTCCATAATAACACTGTGGTCCCACAGCATAATAACACTGTGGTCCCACACCATAATAACACTGTGGTCTGTTGTGGTCTCACACCATAATAACACTGTGGTCCCACATCATAATAACACTGTGGTTTCACACCATAATAACACTGTGGTCTGTTGTGGTCTCACACCATAATAACACTGTGGTCTCACACCATAATAACACTGTGGTCCCACATCCTAATAACACTGTGGTCTCACACCATATTAACACTGTGGTCCCACACCATAATAACACTGTGGTCTGTTGTGGTCTCACACCATAATAACACTGTGGTCTCACACCATAATAACACTGTGGTCCCACACCATAATAACACTGTGGTCTGTTGTGGTCTCACACCATAATAACACTGTGGTCTCACACCATAATAACACTGTGGTCTGTTGTGGTCCCACACCATAATAACACTGTGGTCCCACATCCTAATAACACTGTGGTCCCACACCATAATAACACTGTGGTCTCACACCATAATAACACTGTGGTCTCACATCATAATAACACTGTGGTCTCTCACCATAATAACACTGTGGTCTCACACCATAATAACACTGTGGTCTGTTGTGGTCTCACACCATAATAACACTGTGGTCTCACACCATAATAACACTGTGGTCTGTTGTGGTCTCACACCATAATAACACTGTGGTCTCACATCATAATAACACTGTGGTCTCACACCATAATAACACTGTGGTCCCACACCATAATAACACTGTGGTCTGTTGTGGTCTCACACCATAATAACACTGTGGTCTCACATCATAATAACACTGTGGTCTCACACCATAATAACACTGTGGTCTCACACCATAATAACACTGTGGTCTCTCACCATAATAACACTGTGGTCTGTTGTGGTCTCACACCATAATAACACTTTGGTCTCACACCATAATAACACTGTGGTCTCACACCATAATAACACTGTGGTCTCACATCATAATAACACTGTGGTCTCACACCATAATAACACTGTGGTCTCTCACCATAATAACACTGTGGTCTCACACCATAATAACACTGTGGTCTCACACCATAATAACACTGTGTTCTCACACCATAATAACACTGTGGTCCCACACCATAATAACACTGTGGTCCCACATCATAATAACACTGTGGTCTCACACCATAATAACACTGTGGTCTGTTGTGGTCTCACACCATAATAACACTGTGGTCTGTTGTGGTCCCACACCATAATAACACTGTGGTCCCACATCCTAATAACACTGTGGTCTCACACCATAACAACACTGTGGTCTGTTGTGGTCTCACACCATAATAACACTGTGGTCTCACACCATAATAACACTGTGGTCTGTTGTGGTCTCACACCATAATAACACTGTGGTCTGTTGTGGTCTCACACCATAATAACACTGTGGTCTGTTGTGGTCTCACACCATAATAACACTGTGGTCTGTTGTGGTCTCACACCATAATAACACTGTGGTCCCACATCCTAATAACACTGTGGTCTGTTGTGGTCTCACACCATAATAACACTGTGGTCTCACACCATAATAACACTGTGGTCTGTTGTGGTCTCACACCATAATAACACTGTGGTCTGTTGTGGTCTCACACCATAATAACACTGTGGTCTGTTGTGGTCTCACACCATAATAACAACTTTGATAAAAGCCAGCTAGCTGATAAATGCTTCCTCTACAGCTCATATCACCGGCCAGTGGAGGGAAGTTGTTTTTCTCTTGGTTCATCGGTGAACTTTTTGCCCCCGTTGATAAACAGACTGTGTTTTCTCCATATTTATATCAGCCAGGGAGATGCTGCTATCAGGAAAAATGAAGAGGAGAGCTGAGTAATGAAGTGAGCTGTGATAGGAAACTACCTGATAACGCTGTCATATAATATATTATATTAGGACTTAACATTCTGCAGGAGGAACACAGAGAGAAGAGAGAGGAGACTTTTCCTTTGGTTCAGACGATCTCTCCTCTCCTCCACTGTGGTTCTACCTGCTGGTTAGGTAGTTAGTGTTCAGGCTAGGTAGTTAATATCCAGGCTAGGTAGGTTAGGTAGTTTAGGTAGTTAGTATGCCGGCTAGGTAGGTTAGGTAGTTAGTGTTCAGGCTAGGTAGTTAATATCCAGGCTAGGTAGGTTAGGTAGTTTAGGTAGTTAGTATCCAGGCTAGGTAGGTTAGGTAGTTAGTAGTATGCTAGGTAGGTTAGGTAGTTAGTATCCAGGCTAGGTAGGTTAGGTAGTTAGTATTCATGCTAGGTAGGTTAGGTAGTTAGTATTCAGGCTAGGTAGGTTAGGTAGTTAGTGTCCAGGTTAGGTAGTTAGTATTCAGGCTAGGTAGGTTAGGTAGTTAGTATTCAGTAGTTAGTATTCAGGCTAGGTAGGTTAGGTAGTTAGTATTCAGGCTAGGTAGGTTAGGTAGTTAGTATTCAGTAGTTAGTATTCAGGCTAGGTAGGTTAGGTAGTTAGTATTCAGGTTAAGTAGGTTAAGTAGTTAGTATTCAGGTTAGGTAGTTAGTATTCAGGCTAGGTAGGTTAGGTAGTTAGTATCCAGGCTAGGTAGGTTAGGTAGTTAGTATTCATGCTAGTTAGGTTAGGTAGTTAGTATCCAGGCTAGGTAGGTTAGGTAGTTAGTATCCAGGCTAGGTAGGTTAGGTAGTTAGTATTCATGCTAGTTAGGTTAGGTAGTTAGTATCCAGGCTAGGTAGGTTAGGTAGTTAGTATCCAGGCTAGGTAGGTTAGGTAGTTAGTATTCATGCTAGTTAGGTTAGGTAGTTAGTATTCAGGTTAGGTAGTTAGTATTCGGGCTAGGTGGAGCTGGTACGGAGGGCGTGTTCCAGGCCGACTACATTGCAGGCGTTTCATTGCATTAACCAATCGTTGCGTGCCATGTCATTGGCAGTGCAGTTGGGCGTCAGATTGCTGTATCATATGATGCGTTTAGCTGACATTATAAACACCTATCCAGGCAATGTGGTCACAGGCGTTCAGCAAGCGTCTGTAATTAGGTCAGCTTGGAATGTGGCCTTATCATTGGGCTGACTCTCTTCCTGGTCGGCCTGGAACATAGCCATGTCCTTATTGGGCTGACTCTCTTCCTGGTCGGCCTGGAACATAGCCATGTCCTTATTGGGCTGACTCTCTTCCTGGTCGGCCTGGAACATAGCCATGTCCTTATTGGGCTGACTCTCTTCCTGGTCGGCCTGGAACATAGCCATGTCCTTATTGGGCTGACTCTCTTCCTGGTCGGCCTGGAACATAGCCATGTCCTTATTGGGCTGACTCTCTTCCTGGTCGGCCTGGAACATAGCCATGTCCTTATTGGGCTGACTCTCTTCCTGGTCGGCCTGGAACATAGCCATGTCCTTATTGGGCTGACTCTCTTCCTGGTCGGCCTGGAACATAGCCATGTCCTTATTGGGCTGACTCTCTTCCTGGTCGGCCTGGAACATAGCCATGTCCTTATTGGGCTGACTCACTTCCTGGTCAGCCTGGAACATAGCCATGTCCTTATTGGGCTGACTCTCTTCCTGGTCGGCCTGGAACATAGCCATGTCCTTATTGGGCTGACTCTCTTCCTGGTCGGCCTGGAACATAGCCATGTCCTTATTGGGCTGACTCTCTTCCTGGTCGGCCTGGAACATAGCCATGTCCTTATTGGGCTGACTCTCTTCCTGGTCGGCCTGGAACATAGCCATGTCCTTATTGGGCTGACTCTCTTCCTGGTCGGCCTGGAACATAGCCATGTCCTTATTGGGCTGACTCTCTTCCTGGTCGGCCTGGAACATAGCCATGTCCTTATTGGGCTGACTCTCTTCCTGGTCGGCCTGGAACATAGCCATGTCCTTATTGGGCTGACTCTCTTCCTGGTCGGCCTGGAACATAGCCATGTCCTTATTGGGCTGACTCTCTTCCTGGTCGGCCTGGAACATAGCCATGTCCTTATTGGGCTGACTCTCTTCCTGGTCGGCCTGGAACATAGCCATGTCCTTATTGGGTTTGAGGTGAGGAAGGGTATTATTGAACATTCTCTTTGAAGAGGTAGGGTTTCAGATGTTTTCAGAAGATGTGCAGGGACTCTGCTGTCCTAGCTTCAGTGGGAAGCTGGTTCCACCATTGGGGTGCCTGGACAGAGAAGAACTTGGACTGGGCTGAGTGGACATTGGGGTGCCTGGACAGAGAAGAACTTGGACTGGGCTGAGTGGACATTGGGGTGCCTGGACAGAGAAGAACTTGGACTGGACTGAGTGGACATTGGGGTGCCTGGACAGAGAAGAACTTGGACTGGGCTGAGTGGATATTGGGGTGCCTGGACAGAGAAGAACTTGGACTGGGCTGAGTGGACATTGGTGTGCCTGGACAGAGAAGAACTTGGACTGGGCTGAGTGGACATTGGTGTGCCTGGACAGAGAAGAACTTGGACTGGGCTGAGTGGACATTGGGGTGCCTGGACAGAGAAGAACTTGGACTGGGCTGAGTGGACATTGGGGTGCCTGGACAGAGAAGAACTTGGACTGGGCTGAGCTGGAGCTGCCCTCCTGTAAGGGCCAAGAGACCAGAGGTGGCAGAACGGAGTGCCCGGGTTGGGGTGTAGGGTTGGAGCATAGCTGAAGATAAGGAGGGGCAGTTCCTCTCGCTGTTCCGTAGGTAGGCACCATGGCCTTGTAGTGGATGCGAGCTTCAACTGGAAGCCAGTGGAGTGTGGAGAGGAACGTGGTGAAAACCAGGAGGTGCTGGATAAGTTGCAGGGGTTTGATGGCACAAGCAGGGAGCCCAGCCAACAACTGCAGTACTCCTAGTGTTATGAAGGAGGAGCTAATGCAATCCCTTCACCCCCCAGCCCAGTCTCCCTCACCCCCCAGCCCAGCCTGACCCCAAGCCCAGTCTCCCTCACCCCCCAGCCCAGCCCAGTCTCCCTCACCCCCCAGCCCAGCCTGACCCCCAGCCCAGCCTGACCCCCAGCCCAGTCTCCCTCACTCCCCAGCCCAGTCTCCCTCACCCCCCAGCCCAGCCTGACCCCCAGACCAGTCTCCCTCATCCCCCAGCCCAGCCTGACCCCCAGCCCAGTCTCCCTCACCCCCCAGCCCAGCCTGACCCCCAGCCCAGTCTCCCTCATCCCCCAGCCCAGTCTCCCTCACCCCCAGCCCAGCCTGACCCCCAGCCCAGTCTCCTTCATCCCCCAGCCGTCTCCCTCACCCCCCGCCCAGCCTGACCCCCAGCCCAGTCTCCCTCATCCCCCAGCCCAGTCTCCCTCATCCCCCAGCCCAGTCTCCCTCATCCCCCAGCCCAGTCTCCCTCATCCCCCAGCCCAGTCTCCCTCATCCCCCAGCCCAGTCTCCCTCACCCCCCAGCCCAGTCTCCCTCACCCCCAGCCCACCACCTCACCCCCCAGCCCAGTCTGACCCCCAGCCCACCACCTCACCCCCCAGCTCAGCCTCACCCCCCAGCCCAGCCTCCCAGACAGAGGAAGTATGAATGCCCAGACAGGATTTGTGGTAATTAATCATGGTAGTCTGAAGCCTGTTGAAGCCTGTCAGATCTCCTCCCCTCTCCCATGTGATTGGTTATCACGTTCCTCCTCCCTCTACAGTTGTCCAGGTCTCCAACTCTTCTCTCCCATGTGATTGGTTACCACTTCCTCCTCCCTCTACAGTTGTCCAGGTCTCCAACTCTTCTCTCCCATGTGATTGGTTACCACTTCCTCCTCCCTCTACAGTTGTCCAGGTCTCCAGCTGTACTCTCCCATGTGATTGGTTACCACTCTCTCCTCCCCTCTACCATGTGATTGGTTACCACTTCCTCCTCCCTCTACAGTTGTCCAGGTCTCCAGCTGTACTCTCCCATGTGATTGGTTACCACTTCCTCCTCCCCTCTACCATGTGATTGGTTACCACTTCCTCCTCCCTCTACAGTTGTCCAGGTCTCCAACTCTACTCTCCCATGTGATTGGTTACCACTTCCTCCTCCCCTCTACCATGTGATTGGTTACCACTTCCTCCTCCCTCTACAGTTGTCCAGGTCTCCAACTCTACTCTACCATGTGATTGGTTACCACGTTCCTCCTCCCTTCCTCCTCCAATTGAATTATTAAATTCTAATTATTTTGCTAATATGGCCTATTTATTGCCTTACCTCCCTAATTTGCACACACGGTATTTAGACTTTTCTACTGTATTATTGACTATATATTTGTTTTACTCCATGTGTAACTCTTTGTTGTTGTTTGTGTCGAACTGCTTTGCTTTATCTTGGCCAGGTCGCAATTGTAAATGAGAACTTGTTCTCAACTGGCCTACCTGGTTAAATAAAGGACTTGTTCTCAACTGGCCTACCTGGTTAAATAAAGGACTTGTTCTCCACTAGCCACCTGGTTAAATAAAGGACTTGTTCTCAACTGGCCACCTGGTTAAATGAAGGTGAAATAAAATTAAAATATATATTTTTTTTAAATACAGTTGTCAATGTCTCTAGCTCTTGTCTACCATGTGATTGGTTAACCCGTTCCTCCTCCCCTCTACCATGTGATTGGTTAACCCGTTCCTCCTCCCCTCTACCATGTGATTGGTTAACCCGTTCCTCTGTTTCAACCTGGTCCAACGTTCTCTACCTCTAAAGCTCTAAATAGTTTCAGATCAGTCTGGTGTAGGGGACATGTATAGAGTGTTATATTAAATGTTAGGAAGATGAAGACTGCTGTTTCTGCAAAGCTGTGTGTGTGTGTGTGTGTGTGTGTGTGTGTGTGTGTGTGTGTGTGTGTGTGTGTGTGTGTGTGTGGTGGGGCCTGTGCTCTGAGCTGACCCTGGTCCCACTGGAGCTCCCCTCCTAATTACCACCCACAGCCCCTACACAAATCTTTCACTCTCTCTCTCTCTCTTTCATTCCTCCCCTCTCTTCCTCCCTCTCGCAGGGACCAGCCCAGCCCCCTCTCTTCCTCCCTCTCACAGGGACCAGCCCCCTCTCTTCCTCCCTCTCACAGGGACCAGCCCCCTCTCTTCCTCCCTCTCACAGGGACCAGCCCCCTCTCTTCCTCCCTCTCACAGGGACCAGCCCCCTCTCTTCCTCCCTCTCACAGGGACCAGCCCCCTCTCTTCCTCCCTCTCACAGGGACCAGCCCAGCCCCCTCTCTTCCTCACTCTCACAGGGACCAGCCCAGCCCCCTCTCTTCCTCACTCTCACAGGGACCAGCCCCCTCTCTTCCTCTCACAGGGACCAGCCCCCTCTCTTCCTCCCTCTCACAGGGACCAGCCCCCTCTCTTCCTCCCTCTCACAGGGACCAGCCCAGCCCCCTCTCTTCCTCACTCTCACAGGGACCAGCCCCCTCTCTTCCTCCCTCTCACAGGGACCAGCCCAGCCCCCTCTCTTCCTCCCTCTCACAGGGACCAGCCCCCTCTCTTCCTCACTCTCACAGGGACCAGCCCAGCCCCCTCTCTTCCTCACTCTCACAGGGACTGTCTGACTGTCCGGCTGTCTGGCTGTCTGGCTGGCTGACTGGTTGACTGTCTGGCTGTCTGACTGTCTGGCTGTCTGACTGTCTGTCTGGCTGTTTGACTGTCTGTCTCGGTGTCTGGCTGTCTGACTGTCTGGCTGTCTGGCCTACTGTCTGACTGTCTGTTTTGTGTCTGGCCTACTGTCTGGCTGTCTGACTGGGTGTCTGGCCTACTGTCTGACTGTCTGTCTGGGTGTCTGGCCTACTGTCTGACTGTCTGGGAGAAAATGCTCTAACCACTAGTCTACCTGCTGGTTACTGGCCCAATGCTCTAACCACTAGGCTACCTGCTGGTTATTGGCCCAACGCTCTAACCACTAGGCTACCTGCTGGTTACTGGCCCAACGCTCTAACCACTAGTCTACCTGCTGGTTACTGGCCCAATGCTCTAACCACTAGGCTACCTGCTGGTTACTGGCCCAACGCTCTAACCCCTAGGCTACCTGCTGGTTACTGGCCCAATGCTCTAACCACTAGGTTACCTGCTGGTTACTGGCCCAATGCTCTAACCACTAGTCTACCTGCTGGTTACTGGTCCAACGCTCTAACCACTAGGCTTCCTGCTGGTTACTGGCCCAATGCTCTAACCACTAGGCTACCTGCTGGTTACTGGCCCAATGCTCTAACCACTAGGCTACCTGCTGGTTACTGGCCCAACGCTCTAACCACTAGGCTACCTGCTGGTTACTGGCCCAATGCTCTAACCACTAGGCTACCTGCTGGTTACTGGCCCAACGCTCTAACCACTAGGCTACCTGCTGGTTACTGGCCCAACGCTCTAACCACTAGACTACCTGCTGGTTACTGGTCCAACGCTCTAACCACTAGGCTACCTGCTGGTTACTGGCCCAACGCTCTAACCACTAGGCTACCCTGCTGGGTACTGGCCCAATGCTCTAACCACTAGTCTACCTGCCCCCTGCTGTTGCTGCATTTAAACTTCAAAGTATAGTACTTTTTAAAATACATATTTACTTCTCAATTCTTGGTTATCCACAGGATCCTGTGATATCTAAAAGCAGAATAGTAATTTAACTGGTGTTTTTATTACGTGGTCTGTCTGTCTGCTTGTCTGGCTAGCAAAGACAGAAGTAGCATCACTCAGGTGAGTTATAATGATGTATTGAGATACTGAATATGAGTGGTTCAACTGTCATTATCACCATAGTTCATCCATGTATGAATGTACCTTATTCAGAGAGATCCACTGGTCTCCAGTCTGGTCCCACAGAGCAGCTGAGAGGAGACTGAAGAGAGGGGAGAGACCAGGAAGGAGACTGAAGAGAGGGGAGAGACCAGGAAGGAGACTGAAGAGAGGGGAGGAACCA
The DNA here is from genome assembly GCF_965601325.2 of Salmo salar. Lineage (NCBI taxonomy): Eukaryota > Metazoa > Chordata > Actinopteri > Salmoniformes > Salmonidae > Salmo > Salmo salar. The sequence goes on along the minus strand of NW_027675320.1, from coordinate 1,581,341 downwards.
GGAAGGAGACTGAAGAGAGGGGAGGAACCAGGAAGGAGACTGAAGAGAGGGGAGAGACCAGGAAGGAGACTGAAGAGAGGGGAGGAACCAGGAAGGAGACTGAAGAGAGGGGAGAGACCAGGAAGGAGACTGAAGAGAGGGGAGGAACCAGGAAGGAGACTGAAGAGAGGGGAGGAACCAGGAAGGAGACTGAAGAGAGGGGAGAGACCAGGAAGGAGACTGAAGAGAGGGGAGGAACCAGGAAGGAGACTGAAGAGAGGGGAGGAACCAGGAAGGAACCAGCCAGGAGACTGAAGAGAGGGGAGGAACCAGGGAGGAGACTGAAGAGAGGGGAGAGACCAGGAAGGAGACTGAAGAGAGGGGAGAGACCAGGAAGGAGACTGAAGAGAGGGGAGGAACCAGGAAGGAACCAGCCAGGAGACTGAAGAGAGGGGAGAGACCAGGAAGGAGACTGAAGAGAGGGGAGGAACCAGGAAGGAACCAGCCAGGAGACTGAAGAGAGGGGAGGAGACCAGGAAGGAGACTGAAGAGAGGGGAGGAACCAGGAAGGAGACTGAAGAGAGGGGAGGAACCAGGAAGGAACCAAGAAGGAGACTGAAGAGAGGGGAGGAACCAGGAAGGAGACTGAAGAGAGGGGAGAGACCAGGAAGGAGACTGAAGAGAGGGGAGAGACCAGGAAGGAGACTGAAGAGAGGGGAGAGACCAGGAAGGAAACTGAAGAGAGGGGAGGAACCAGGAAGGAACCAGCCAGGAGACTGAAGAGAGGGGAGAGACCAGGAAGGAGACTGAAGAGAGGGGAGGAACCAGGAAGGAGACTGAAGAGAGGGGAGGAACCAGGAAGGGACCAGGAAGGAGACTGAATAGAGGGGAGGAACCAGGAAGGAGACTGAAGAGAGGGGAGGAACCAGGAAGGAGACTGAAGAGAGGGGAGGAACCAGGAAGGAGACTGAAGAGAGGAGAGAGACCAGGAAGGAGACTGAAGAGAGGGGAGGAACCAGGAAGGAACCAGCCAGGAGACTGAAGAGAGGGGAGGAACCAGGAAGGAACTAGCTAGGAGACTGAAGAGAGGGGAGGAACCAGGAAGGAACTAGCTAGGAGACTGAAGAGAGGGGAGGAACCAGGAAGGAACCAGCCAGGAGTTAGCTGTTGTAGCCCCCACCCGTCTCCTCCTCCTCCAGTGTAGTTAGCTGCTGTAGACCCCCCTCTACTCCTCCTCCTCCAGTGTAGTTAGCTGCGGTAGCCCACCCTCTCCTCCTCCTCCAGTGTAGTTAGCTGCTGTAGACCCCCCTCTACTCCTCCTCCTCCAGTGTAGTTAGCTGCTGTAGCCCCCCCTCTCCTCCTCCTCCAGTGTAGTTAGCTGCTGTAGCCCCCCCTCTCCTCCTCCTCCTCCAGTGTATCTAGCTGCTGTAGCCCCCCCTCTCCTCCTCCTCCAGTGTAGTTAGCAACTGTAGCCCCCCTCTCCTCCTCCTCCTCCAGTGTAGTTAGCTGCTGTAGCCCCCCCTCTCCTCCTCCTCCAGTGTAGTTAGCTGCTGTAGCCCCCCCCCTCTCCTCCTCCTCCAGTGTATTTAGCTGCTGTAGCCCCCCCTCTCCTCCTCCTCCAGTGTAGTTAGCTGCTGTAGCCCCCCCTCTCCTCCTCCTCCTCCAGTGTAGTTAGCTGCTGTAGCCCCCCCTCTCCTCCTCCTCCAGTGTAGTTAGCTGCTGTAGCCCCTCCTCTTCCACTGTAGCTAGCTGCTGTAGCCCCCCTCCTCCTCCAGTGTAGTTAGCTGCTGTAGCCCCCCTCTCCTCCTCCTCCAGTGTAGTTAGCTGCTGTAGCCCCCCCTCTCCTCCTCCTCCAGTGTAGTTAGCTGCTGTAGCCCCCCCTCTCCTCCTCCTCCAGTGTAGTTAGCTGCTGTAGCCCCCCCTCTCCTCCTCCTCCAGTGTAGTTAGCTGCTGTAGCCCCCCTCTCCTCCTCCTCCAGTGTAGTTAGCTGCTGTAGCCCCCCTCTCCTCCTCCTCCAGTGTAGTTAGCTGCTGTAGCCCCCCCTCTCCTCCTCCTCCAGTGTAGTTAGCTGCTGTAGCCCCCCCTCTCCTCCTCCTCCAGTGTAGTTAGCTGCTGTAGCCCCTCCCTCTCCTCCTCCTCCAGTGTAGTTAGCTGCTGTAGCCCCCCCTCTCCTCCTCCTCCAGTGTAGTTAGCTGCTGTAGCCCCCCCCTCTCCTCCTCCTCCAGTGTAGTTAGCTGCTGTAGCCCCCCTCCTCCTCCTCCTCCTCCAGTGTAGTTAGCTGCTGTAGCCCCCCCTCTCCTCCTCCTCCAGTGTAGTTAGCTGCTGTAGCCCCCCCTCTCCTCCTCCTCCAGTGTAGTTAGCTGCTGTAGCCCCCCTCCTCCTCCTCCTCCTCCAGTGTAGTTAGCTGCTGTAGCCCCCCCTCTCCTCCTCCTCCTCCAGTGTAGTTAGCTGCTGTAGCCCCCCTCTCCTCCTCCTCCAGTGTAGTTAGCTGCTGTAGCCCCCCCTCTCCTCCTCCTCCAGTGTAGTTAGCTGCTGTAGCCCCCCTCTCCTCCTCCTCCAGTGTAGTTAGCTGCTGTAGCCCCCCTCTCCTCCTCCTCCAGTGTAGTTAGCTGCTGTAGCCCCCCTCTCCTCCTCCTCCAGTGTAGTTAGCTGCTGTAGCCCCCCCTCTCCTCCTCCTCCAGTGTAGTTAGCTGCTGTAGCCCCCCCTCTCCTCCTCCTCCAGTGTAGTTAGCTGCTGTAGCCCCCCTCTCCTCCTCCTCCAGTGTAGTTAGCTGCTGTAGCCCCCCCTCTCCTCCTCCTCCAGTGTAGTTAGCTGCTGTAGCCCCCCCTCTCCTCCTCCTCCAGTGTAGTTAGCTGCTGTAGCCCCCCCTCTCCTCCTCCTCCTCCAGTGTAGTTAGCTGCTGTAGCCCCCCCTCTCCTCCTCCTCCTCTAGTGTAGTTAGCTGCTGTAGCCCCCCTCTCCTCCTCCTCCAGTGTAGTTAGCTGCTGTAGCCCCCCCTCTCCTCCTCCACCTCCAGTGTAGTTAGCTGCTGTAGCCCCCCCTCTCCTCCTCCTCTAGTGTAGTTAGCTGCTGTAGCCCCCCCTCTCCTCCTCCTCCTCCAGTGTAGTTAGCTGCTGTAGCCCCCCTTTCCTCCTCCTCCTCCAGTGTTGTTAGCTGCTGTAGCCCCCCCTCTCCTCCTCCTCCTCCAGTGTAGTTAGCTGCTGTAGCCCCCCCTCTCCTCCTCCTCCTCCAGTGTAGTTAGCTGCTGTAGCCCCCCCTCTCCTCCTCCTCCAGTGTAGTTAGCTGCTGTAGCCCCCCCTCTCCCCCTCCTCCAGCGTAGTTAGCCGGCAGCTCCCCAGTGTCCTCCAGTATTTCTAGCCAGTTAATAATCATTACTGATGTTCAGTGAAGTGGCTAAGCAGAATAATGAACTCACCTGAGACAAACTAAATGAACCCTTCTCTTCTCAGTGATCCATTCTTCTGCTAACACCCCCTGCATCCTGGGACCTATTATAAACATCTATTAACCGGTGAAACGCTCCTCTCGCTACGCTAACATCTGATCAGAGACCCTGGTCTTTCCGGGGACGTAACCTGCTTGCTGCTTCTCGGTAATTACAGACCACATACGGAAGTAGTTATTACCAGAGACACCAGACTGACCTGCAGCAACATTATAGAGTATGGATCACCCATACAATGATCTATATAGAATGATATGGATCACCCATACAATGATCTATATATAGAATGATATGGATCACCCATACAATGATCTATATATAGAATGATATGGATCACCCATACAATGATCTATATAGAATGATATGGATCACCCATACAATGATCTATATATAGAATGATATGGATCACCCATACAATGATCTATATATAGAATGATATGGATCACCCATACAATGATCTCTATAGAATGATATGGATCACCCATACAATGATCTATATAGAATGATATGGATCACCCATACAATGATCTATATAGAATGATATGGATCACCCATACAATGATCTATATAGAATGATATGGATCACCCATACAATGATCTATATATAGAATGATATGGATCACCCATACAATGATCTATATATAGAATGATATGGATCACCCATACAATGATCTATATAGAATGATATGGATCACCCATACAATGATCTATATAGAATGATATGGATCACCCATACAATGATCTATATATAGAATGATATGGATCACCCATACAATGATCTATATAGAATGATATGGATCACACATACAATGATCTATATAGAATGATATGTATCACCCATACAATGATCTATATATAGAATGATATGGATCACCCATACAATGATCTATATAGAATGATATGGATCACCCATACAATGATCTATATAGAATGATATGGATCACCTATACAATGTTCTATATAGAATGATATGGATCACCCATACAATGATCTATATAGAATGATATGGATCACCCATACAATGATCTGTATAGAATGATATGGATCACCCATACAATGATCTATATAGAATGATATGGATCACCCATACAATGATCTATATAGAATGATATGGATCACCCATACAATGATCTATATAGAATGATATGGATCACCCATACAATGATCTATATAGAATGATATGGATCAGCCATACAATGATCTATATATAGAATGACATGGATCACCCATACAATGATCTATATAGAATGATATGGATCACCCATACAATGATCTATATAGAATGATATGGATCACCCATACAATGATCTATATAGAATGATATGGATCAGCCATACAATGATCTATATATAGAATGATATGGTGATCTGTCATAGAATGATATGGTGATCTGTATAGAATGATATGGTGATCTATATAGAATGATATGGTGATCTCTATAGAATGATATGGTGATCTATATAGAATGATATGGTGATCTCTATAGAATGATATGGTGATCTCTATAGAATGATATGGTGATCTCTATAGAATGATATGGTGATCTATATAGAATGATATGGTGATCTGTATAGAATGATATGGTGATCTATATAGAATGATATGGTGATCTGTATAGAATGATATGGTGATCTATATAGAATGATATGGTGATCTGTATAGAATGATATGGTGATCTATATAGAATGATATGGTGATCTCTATAGAATGATATGGTGATCTCTATAGAATGATATGGTGATCTATATAGAATGATATGGTGATCTGCATAGAATGATATGGTGATCTGTATAGAATGATATGGTGATCTATATAGAATGATATGGTGATCTGTATAGAATGATATGGTGATCTATATAGAATGATATGGTGATCTGTATAGAATGATATGGTGATCTATATAGAATGATATGGTGATCTGTATAGAATGATATGGTGATCTGTATAGAATGATATGGTGATCTGTATAGAATGATATGGTGATTTATATAGAATGATACGGTGATCTGTATAGAATGTTAAGGTGATCTCTATAGAATGATATGGTGATCTGTATAGAATGTTAAGGTGATCTCTATAGAATGATATGGTGATCTCTATATAATGATATGGTGATCTGTATAGAATGATATGGTGATCTATATAGAATGATATGGTGATCTATATAGAATGATATGGTGATCTCTATAGAATGATATGGTGATCTATATAGAATGATATGGTGATATGTTGATCTCTATAGAATGATATGGTGATCTCTATAGAATGATATGGTGATATGCTGATCTATATTAACACGTAAAATGTGATGTTTGTGTAGAAATAGGTAAAACGATGACATCACTGCTTCACCAGGCTGACTGAACCTTCCAATGTAATCTGTGTTGTGATCAGAAACGATCAGAGATTATTTTCAGACTGATTAAATGCACAGTCACAACAGAGTGTCTCCATTACCGATGATTGAACTGAGATCTTCTAAGCCTGTAATACTGGCATAGCTCATCACTCGCGAACAGATCTCAGAGAGATGAGGACACTCTGCACAAAGGAAGTGAACTAGCTTGAGAGAGCAGAAATAACAACGCACTTTTATAAAGCTATCCGGGGCCCTCCAGTACATATTAGATGTCATACATATGAATGTTATAATTATTTATTTCTATTTAACCCTTATTTTACCGGGTAAATTGACTAAGAACGTTCTCTGTTTTACATGAACGACCTGGGGAATAGTTACAGGGGAGAGGAGGTGGGATGAATGAACCAATTGGAAGCCCGGGATGATTAGGTGGTCATGAGGATGTCGTTTGATTTGATTTGATTCAGTAGGGTCCCCGTTGGCAGACGCCAATGGAGACAGTATGAGGGCCTGATTGGGAGTTTAGCCCAGACACTACTATTACAATACGTGCCACGGCATCTCAGTGATCAGGACACCCGTTTAACGCCCCATCTTAAAGACAGCACCCTACACAGGGCAATGTCCCTAATCACTGTCCTGCTGCATTAGTGATCAGAGAGAGTCAGGACACCCATTTAATGTCCCATCTGAAAGACAGCACCCTACACAGGGCAATGTCCCCAATCACTGCCTTGGGGTATATTGTTTAGACTAGAGGAACGAGTGCCTCCTACTGGCCCTCCAATACCACTTCCAGCAGCATCTGGTCCCCCGTCCAGGGACTGACCAGGGACTGCCTCCTACTGGGTCTCCAATACCACTTCCAGCAGCATCTGGTCCCCCGTCCAGGGACTGACCAGGGACTGCCTCCTACTGGGTCTCCAATACCACTTCCAGCAGCATCTGGTCCCCCATCCAGGGACTGACCAGGGACTGACCAGGGAGTGCCTCCTACTGGGTCTCCAATACCACTTCCAGCAGCATCTGGTCCCCCATCCAGGGACTGACCAGGACCAACCCTTTTTAGCTTCAAAGGCAGGTCAGTACTGGGATGTGGTCAGTATGTAAATGTCTGCCTGGCAGTTTTGGATGTGAATGAATGAAGGTTATCAGATTATTTGGTAACATTTCATTAGATGGTCCACCTCAGATTATCTGTAGTATGAGGACATTGTCAATCACTATGACAGCTGCCTGTCTTTCTGCCAGGTCACATGGTCAGGAACAGGAAGTAGAACAGGAAGTAGACAGGCTGTTAATTAAAAACACGCCGCTTCAATACAGCTACGACCGGAAGGGACTTTTCTTAGCAGGTTAGGAGAATTTGCCAACCGATTAGGATAATGAATTTAGCAGGTTAGGAGAATTTGCCAACCGGTTAGGATAATGAATTTAGCAGGTTAGGAGAATTTTCCAACCGGTTAGGATAATGAATTTAGCAGGTTAGGAGAATTTGCCAACCGGTTAGGATAATGAATTTAGCAGGTTAGGAGAATTTGCCAACCGGTTAGGATAATGAATTTAGCAGGTTAGGAGAATTTTCCAACCGGTTAGGATAATGAATTTAGCAGGTTAGGTGAATTTGCCAACCGGTTAGGATAATGAATTTAGCAGGTTAGGTGATTAGGTTAAGATTAGGAATAGGGTTAGGGTTAGGTTTAGCTAAAATGCTCTCCTAACCGGCTACGAAAAGTCACTTCCTGTTCGTCGCTATATGGAAGTGTGGTGTTTTTAGGCAATAGAGGCTGCTTACCTCTCTAGATTAGATGAGTTTATTGGTCACATGCACAGGGTCACAGATGGCAATGCAGGGTACAGTGAAAGTGTTAAACTCCAACAGTGGAGAAAAAAGAGAAGTGAATGAAACAATACAAATACTAATATATACATATTTACAACTGTAACAATACAAATACTAATATATACACATTTACAACTGAAACAATACAAATACTAATATATACACATTTACAACTGTAACAATACAAATACTAATATATACACATTTACAACTGTAACAATACAAATACTAATATATACACATTTACAACTGTAACAATACAAATACTAATATATACACATTTACAACTGTAACAATACAAATACTAATATATACATATTTACAACTGAAACAATACAAATACTAATATATACACATTTACACCTGTAACAATACAAATACTAATATATACACATTTACAACTGTAACAATACAAATACTAATATATACACATTTACAACTGTAACAATACAAATACTAATATATACACATTTACAACTGAAACAATACAAATACTAATATATACATATTTACAACTGTAACAATACAAATACTAATATACACACATTTACAACTGTAACAATACAAATACTAATATATACACATTTACAACTGAAACAATACAAATACTAATATATACACATTTACAACTGTAACAATACAAATACTAATATATACACATTTACAACTGTAACAATACAAATACTAATATATACACATTTACACCTGAAACAATACAAATACTAATATATACACATTTACACCTGTAACAATACAAATACTAATATATACACATTTACACCTGTAACAATACAAATACTAATATATACACATTTACACCTGTAACAATACAAATACTAATATATACACATTTACAACTGTAACAATACAAATACTAATATATACACATTTACAACTGTAACAATACAAATACTAATATATACACATTTACAACTGTAACAATACAAATACTAATATATACACATTTACAACTGTAACAATACAAATACTAATATATACATATTTACAACTGTAACAATACAAATACTAATATATACACATTTACAACTGTAACAATACAAATACTAATATATACACATTTACAACTGTAACAATACAAATACTAATATATACACATTTACAACTGTAACAATACAAATACTAATATATACACATTTACAACTGTAACAATACAAATACTAATATATACACATTTACAACTGTAACAATACAAATACTAATATATACACATTTACACCTGTAACAATACTAATACTAATATATACATATTTACACCTGTAACAATACAAATACTAATATATACACATTTACACCTGAAACAATACAAATACTAATATATACACATTTACAACTGTAACAATACAAATACTAATATATACACATTTACAACTGTAACAATACAAATACTAATATATACACATTTACAACTGTAACAATACAAATACTAATATATACACATTTACAACTGAAACAATACAAATACTAATATATACATATTTACACCTGTAACAATACAAATACTAATATATACACATTTACACCTGAAACAATACAAATACTAATATATACACATTTACACCTGAAACAATACAAATACTAATATATACACATTTACACCTGTAACAATACAAATACTAATATATACACATTTACAACTGTAACAATACAAATACTAATATATACACATTTACACCTGTAACAATACAAATACTAATATATACATATTTACACCTGTAACAATACAAATACTAATATATACACATTTACACCTGAAACAATACAAATACTAATATATACACATTTACAACTGAAACAATACAAATACTAATATATACACATTTACAACTGTAACAATACAAATACTAATATATACACATTTACAACTGTAACAATACAAATACTAATATATACATATTTACAACTGTAACAATACAAATACTAATATATACACATTTACAACTGAAACAATACAAATACTAATATATACACATTTACAACTGTAACAATACAAATACTAATATATACACATTTACAACTGTAACAATACAAATACTAATATATACACATTTACAACTGTAACAATACTAATACTAATATATACATATTTACACCTGTAACAATACTAATACTAATATATACACATTTACAACTGTAACAATACAAATACTAATATATACATATTTACAACTGAAACAATACAAATACTAATATATACACATTTACAACTGTAACAATACAAATACTAATATATACATATTTACAACTGAAACAATACAAATACTAATATATACATATTTACAACTGAAACAATACAAATACTAATATATACATATTTACAACTGAAACAATACAAATACTAATATATACATATTTACAACTGTAACAATACAAATACTAATATATACATATTTACAACTGAAACAATACAAATACTAATATATACACATTTACAACTGAAACAATACAAATACTAATATATACACATTTACAACTGAAACAATACAAATACTAATATATACACATTTACAACTGTAACAATACAAATACTAATATATACATATTTACACCTGTAACAATACAAATACTAATATATACATATTTACAACTGAAACAATACAAATACTAATATATACACATTTACAACTGAAACAATACAAATACTAATATATACACATTTACAACTGAAACAATACAAATACTAATATATACATATTTACAACTGTAACAATACAAATACTAATATATACATATTTACAACTGTAACAATACAAATACTAATATATACACATTTACAACTGTAACAATACAAATACTAATATATACATATTTACAACTGAAACAATACAAATACTAATATATACACATTTACAACTGTAACAATACAAATACTAATATATACACATTTACAACTGAAACAATACAAATACTAATATATACATATTTACAACTGAAACAATACAAATACTAATATATACATATTTACAACTGTAACAATACAAATACTAATATATACATATTTACAACTGTAACAATACAAATACTAATATATACACATTTACAACTGTAACAATACAAATACTAATATATACATATTTACAACTGAAACAATACAAATACTAATATATACACATTTACAACTGAAACAATACAAATACTAATATATACACATTTACAACTGAAACAATACAAATACTAATATATACATATTTACAACTGTAACAATACAAATACTAATATATACATATTTACAACTGAAACAATACAAATACTAATATATACATATTTACAACTGAAACAATACAAATACTAATATATACATATTTACAACTGTAACAATACAAATACTAATATATACATATTTACAACTGAAACAATACAAATACTAATATATACATATTTACAACTGAAACAATACAAATACTAATATATACACATTTACAACTGTAACAATACAAATACTAATATATACATATTTACAACTGAAACAATACAAATACTAATATATACATATTTACAACTGAAACAATACAAATACTAATATATACATATTTACAACTGTAACAATACAAATACTAATATATACATATTTACAACTGTAACAATACAAATACTAATATATACATATTTACAACTGTAACAATACAAATACTAATATATACACATTTACAACTGTAACAATACAAATACTAATATATACACATTTACAACTGAAACAATACAAATACTAATATATACATATTTACAACTGAAACAATACAAATACTAATATATACATATTTACAACTGTAACAATACAAATACTAATATATACACATTTACAACTGAAACAATACAAATACTAATATATACACATTTACAACTGAAACAATACAAATACTAATATATACACATTTACAACTGAAACAATACAAATACTAATATATACACATTTACAACTGAAACAATACAAATACTAATATATACACATTTACAACTGAAACAATACAAATACTAATATATACACATTTACAACTGAAACAATACAAATACTAATATATACACATTTACAACTGAAACAATACAAATACTAATATATACACATTTACAACTGAAACAATACAAATACTAATATATACACATTTACAACTGTAACAATACAAATACTAATATATACACATTTACAACTGAAACAATACAAATACTAATATATACACATTTACAACTGTAACAATACAAATACTAATATATACATATTTACAACTGAAACAATACAAATACTAATATATACATATTTACAACTGAAACAATACAAATACTAATATATACATATTTACAACTGTAACAATACAAATACTAATATATACACATTTACAACTGAAACAATACAAATACTAATATATACATATTTACAACTGAAACAATACAAATACTAATATATACACATTTACAACTGTAACAATACAAATACTAATATATACATATTTACAACTGTAACAATACAAATACTAATATATACATATTTACAACTGAAACAATACAAATACTAATATATACATATTTACAACTGTAACAATACAAATACTAATATATACACATTTACAACTGAAACAATACAAATACTAATATATACATATTTACAACTGTAACAATACAAATACTAATATATACATATTTACAACTGTAACAATACAAATACTAATATATACATATTTACAACTGTAACAATACAAATACTAATATATACATATTTACAACTGTAACAATACAAATACTAATATATACATATTTACAACTGAAACAATACAAATACTAATATATACACATTTACAACTGAAACAATACAAATACTAATATATACACATTTACAACTGAAACAATACAAATACTAATATATACATATTTACAACTGTAACAATACAAATACTAATATATACATATTTACAACTGAAACAATACAAATACTAATATATACATATTTACAACTGTAACAATACAAATACTAATATATACACATTTACAACTGAAACAATACAAATACTAATATATACACATTTACAACTGAAACAATACAAATACTAATATATACATATTTACAACTGTAACAATACAAATACTAATATATACACATTTACAACTGAAACAATACAAATACTAATATATACATATTTACAACTGAAACAATACAAATACTAATATATACATATTTACAACTGTAACAATACAAATACTAATATATACATATTTACAACTGTAACAATACAAATACTAATATATACATATTTACAACTGTAACAATACAAATACTAATATATACATATTTACAACTGTAACAATACAAATACTAATATATACACATTTACAACTGAAACAATACAAATACTAATATATACATATTTACAACTGTAACAATACAAATACTAATATATACACATTTACAACTGAAACAATACAAATACTAATATATACATATTTACAACTGAAACAATACAAATACTAATATATACACATTTACAACTGTAACAATACAAATACTAATATATACATATTTACAACTGTAACAATACAAATACTAATATATACATATTTACAACTGAAACAATACAAATACTAATATATACACATTTACAACTGAAACAATACAAATACTAATATATACATATTTACAACTGAAACAATACAAATACTAATATATACATATTTACAACTGTAACAATACAAATACTAATATATACATATTTACAACTGTAACAATACAAATACTAATATATACATATTTACAACTGTAACAATACAAATACTAATATATACATATTTACAACTGAAACAATACAAATACTAATATATACACATTTACAACTGTAACAATACAAATACTAATATATACATATTTACAACTGTAACAATACAAATACTAATATATACATATTTACAACTGAAACAATACAAATACTAATATATACATATTTACAACTGTAACAATACAAATACTAATATATACATATTTACAACTGTAACAATACAAATACTAATATATACATATTTACAACTGTAACAATACAAATACTAATATATACACATTTACAACTGTAACAATACAAATACTAATATATACATATTTACAACTGAAACAATACAAATACTAATATATACATATTTACAACTGTAACAATACAAATACTAATATATACATATTTACAACTGTAACAATACAAATACTAATATATACATATTTACAACTGAAACAATACAAATACTAATATATACATATTTACAACTGTAACAATACAAATACTAATATACACACATTTACAACTGTAACAATACAAATACTAATATATACACATTTACAACTGAAACAATACAAATACTAATATATACATATTTACAACTGTAACAATACAAATACTAATATATACATATTTACAACTGAAACAATACAAATACTAATATATACATATTTACAACTGTAACAATACAAATACTAATATATACATATTTACAACTGTAACAATACAAATACTAATATATACACATTTACAACTGAAACAATACAAATACTAATATATACATATTTACATCTGTAACAATACAAATACTAATATATACATATTTACAACTGAAACAATACAAATACTAATATATACATATTTACAACTGTAACAATACAAATACTAATATATACATATTTACAACTGTAACAATACAAATACTAATATATACACATTTACAACTGAAACAATACAAATACTAATATATACATATTTACAACTGAAACAATACAAATACTAATATATACATATTTACAACTGTAACAATACAAATACTAATATATACATATTTACAACTGTAACAATACAAATACTAATATATACATATTTACAACTGTAACAAGACAAATACTAATATATACACATTTACAACTGAAACAATACAAATACTAATATATACATATTTACAACTGAAACAATACAAATACTAATATATACATATTTACAACTGTAACAATACAAATACTAATATAGCAGAGACAGAGACAGAGACAGAGCAGAGACAGAGACAGAGCAGAGACAGAGCAGAGACAGAGCAGAGACAGAGCAGAGACAGAGCAGAGACAGAGCAGAGACAGAGACAGAGCAGAGACAGAGCAGAGACAGAGCAGAGACAGAGCAGAGACAGAGACAGAGCAGAGACAGAGACAGAGACAGAGCAGAGACAGAGCAGAGGTAGAGCAGAGACAGAGACAGAGCAGAGACAGAGCAGAGACAGAGCAGAGGTAGAGCAGAGCAGAGACAGAGCAGAGACAGAGCACAGACAGAGGTACCTCTGACCAGATAACAGCTCTACAGAGCAGAGAGAGGCAGGTGACATCTATCTGGAGGCCCGGAGGCCCACTGTGGCTTCACCACTAAACAGACATCATTACAACCTCATGGAGTCAATCTAAACCAGGCCATCCAGATTGGAACAAGCCCCCATCATTAGCTGTGTCTTTCCTGCTTCACTTCCTCATAAGACGTTTATATTTCTATTACTTACACCAATAGAGGGAAATTTAAAAAAAACTCCTCCTTATTCAAGTCGACATGAGGCAAAAAATAAATAAATACAAACTTAAAATCCTTTCATTTCAACGGCAATTCCTGTGTAAATTCCTGTTATAAACCCCCCCCCCCGAGGAAGCTGTTTTTAAACGGCGGAGTGGTTTGTAGTGGAGACCAACTCTCAGTAGTGAATAATACCTTATTACACTAAACCCTCTGTGTAATGATGTCATAAAGCAGTAATCTGTTTAGAATGACCGTCTGAATGATCTGTGTGTATTACTGTTTAACCTTCAGCTCCTCTGACCTGCTTTAATTAGGCACTAATACCCCATCATCATCGCCCTGGAAGAAACTAGCCGTGACCAAACCAATGGACCCCAGCTATGCTGCTAATTCCTGACGCAATTAGCTTTTCATGTTGAGAGATTTAGCTGATTATCTGCACAATTTCACACCGTTTTTATGCAGTTCTGCTTTTTAACAGAATATCTGGTTCATTCTGCCTTTTTTACAGAATATCTGGTTCATTCTGCCTTTTTACAGAATATCTGGTTCATTCTGCCTTTTTTACAGAATATCTGGTTCATTCTGCCTTTTACAGAATATCTGGTTCATTCTGCCTTTTTACAGAATATCTGGTTCATTCTGCCTTTTTACAGAATATCTGGTTCATTCTGCCTTTTTACAGAATATCTGGTTCATTCTGCCTTTTAACAGAATATCTGGTTCATTCTGCCTTTTAACAGAATATCTGGTTCATTCTGCCTTTTACAGAATATCTGGTTCATTCTGCCTTTAACAGAATATCTGGTTCATTCTGCCTTTTTACAGAATATCTGGTTCATTCTGCCTTTTTACAGAATATCTGGTTCATTCTGCCTTTTACAGAATATCTGGTTCATTCTGCCTTTTAACAGAATATCTGGTTCATTCTGCCTTTTACAGAATATCTGGTTCATTCTGCCTTTTACCAGAGACTCCAAGTCTCAACAATAACACCACCGCAGAGAAAAGATCTATTCAATCCTTATAGAGGAAATTCAGCACCAAAGCCTAATAGGAATATTAAGGCCTTGTTCCCGCGTTTGGGCGGAAACGGCATTCACAGTAAACACTGCATACCTTGGTCCAATCAGAAATCACCTTGAAATTTGAATAGAGCATGAAGTCTCCATTAGATGTTAAAACAGACATGAGAACAGTAACAGTGTTGTCCTGGTCCTAACTCAGACCAGAGGAAGTCTCCATTAGATGTTAAAACAGGACAGACATGAGAACAGTAACAGTGTTGTTCTGGTCCTAACTCAGACCAGAGGAAGTCTCCATTAGATGTTAAAACAGACATGAGAACAGTAACAGTGTTGTCCTGGTCCTAACTCAGACCAGAGGAAGTCTCCATTAGATGTTAAAACAGACATGAGAACAGTAACAGTGTTGTTCTGGTCCTAACTCAGACCAGAGGAAGTCTCCATTAGATGTTAAAACAGGACAGACATGAGAACAGGGACAGTGTTGTCCTGGTCCTAACTCAGACCAGAGGAAGTCTCCATTAGATGTTAAAACAGACATGAGAACAGTAACAGTGTTGTCCTGGTCCTAACTCAGACCAGAGGAAGTCTCCATTAGATGTTAAAACAGACATGAGAACAGTAACAGTGTTGTCCTGGTCCTAACTCAGACCAGAGGAAGTCTCCATTAGTTGTTAAAACAGACATGAGAACAGTAACAGTGTTGTTCTGGTCCTAACTCAGACCAGAGGAAGTCTCAATTAGATGTTAAAACAGAACAACAGACATGAGAACAGTAACAGTGTTGTCCTGGTCCTAACTCAGACCAGAGGAAGTCTCCATTAGATGTTAAAACAGGACAGACATGAGAACAGTAACAGTGTTGTTCTGGTCCTAACTCAGACCAGAGGAAGTCTCCATTAGATGTTAAAACAGGACAGACATGAGAACAGTAACAGTGTTGTCCTGGTCCTAACTCAGACCAGAGGAAGTCTCCATTAGATGTTAAAACAGGACAGACATGAGAACAGTAACAGTGTTGTCCTGGTCCTAACTCAGACCAGAGGAAGTCTCCATTAGATGTTAAAACAGACATGAGAACAGTAACAGTGTTGTCCTGGTCCTAACTCAGACCAGAGGAAGTCTCCATTATATGTTTAAACAGACATGAGAACAGGGACAGTGTTGTCCTGGTCCTAACTCAGACCAGAGGAAGTCTCCATTAGATGTTAAAACAGACATGAGAACAGTAACAGTGTTGTCCTGGTCCTAACTCAGACCAGAGGAAGTCTCCAGGTCAAGAACGGAGGATTGGAGCCAGAGATCAGCCTAACTTTCTAGGCACTGAATAATTTAAAATCACCACTTGTTCTCCAGAGCACCACCTTATTTAACAACTTTATACTAACTTTATAACTACTCTATAAACAATATTTCCCCACATATCCATCAGAGAAGTGTTTTAGAGTTCACTGTGCGGTGGCCTCTGGTGAGAACAGATGATGTGTCTACAGAGCTGCTCTGATGAAGGTTCTGAACAGCTCCAACTCATCACATCCCTGGAAGACACAGCCTTTACTGCCAACACAATCACAACCACACTTTCAACTACCGACGCTGCTTTAGACGGCTAGTCTGATCAAATCCACACCAGGCCCATCAAACTATCATATTTATTCATCAAGTAACAACAAAGTTAAGGGTTTAATCTGAAGAAGAAGAAGAAGGAAATAAATGATGATTAAAAGTAATCAGCTCTATATTTAAAGTGTTAAACAAGAGTGAAGGGTGTTTTGTTCTTGGTGATTTACTGGACTGGATCACATGAATATATTTCAGCATCAAAAACATGAATATATTTCACTATCATCACATTCATATATTTCACTATCATCATATGAATATATTTCAGCATCAAAAACATGAATATATTTCACTATCATCACATTCATATATTTCACTATCATCATATGAATATATTTCAGCATCAAAAACATGAATATATTCCACTATCATCACATGAATATATGTCACTATATTTCAGAATCATCAAATTAATATTTTTCAGAATCATCATATGAATATATTTTAGTATCATCATATGAATATAATTTAGAATCATCACATGAATATATTTCAGAATCATCATAGGAATATACACTGCTCAAACAAATAAAGGGAACACTTAAACAACACAATGTAACTCCAAGTCAATCACACTTCTGTGAAATCAAACTGTCCACTTAGGAAGCAACACTGATTGACAATACATTTCACATGCTGTTGTGCAAATGGAATAGACAACAGGTGGAAATTATAGGCAATTAGCAAGACACCCCCAATAAAGGAGTGGTTCTGCAGGTGGGGACCACAGACCACTTCTCAGTTCCTATGCTTCCTGGCTGATGTTTTGGTCACTTTTGAATGCTGGCGGTGCTTTCACTCTAGTGGTAGCATGAGACGGAGTCTACAACCCACACAAGTGGCTCAGGTAGTGCAGCTCATCCAGGATGGCACATCAATGCGAGCTGTTGCAAGAAGGTTTGCTGTGTCTGTCAGCGTAGTGTCCAGAGCATGGAGGCGCTACCAGGAGACAGGCCAGTACATCAGGAGACGTGGAGGAGGCCGTAGGAGGGCAACAACCCAGCAGCAGGACCGCTACCTCCGCCTTTGTGCAAGGAGGAGCAGGAGAAGCACTGCCAGAGCCCTGCAAAATGACCTCCAGCAGGCCACAAATGTGCATGTGTCTGCTCAAACGGTCAGAAACAGACTCCATGAGGGTGGTATGAGGGCCCGACGTCCACAGGTGGGGGTTGTGCTTACAGCCCAACACCGTGCAGGACGTTTGGCATTTGCCAGAGAACACCAAGATTGGCAAATTCGCCACTGGCGCCCTGTGCTCTTCACAGATGAAAGCAGGTTCACACTGAGCACGTGACAGACGTGACAGAGTCTGGAGACGCCGTGGATAACGTTCTGCTGCCTGCAACATCCTCCAGCATGACCGGTTTGGCGGTGGGTCAGTCATGGTGTGGGGTGGCATTTCTTTGGGGGGCCGCACAACCCTCCATGTGCTCGCCAGAGGTAGCCTGACTGCCATTAGGTACCGAGATGAGATCCTCAGACCCCTTGTGAGACCATATGCTGGTGCGGTTGGCCCTGGGTTCCTCCTAATGCAAGACAATGCTAGACCTCATGTGGCTGGAGTGTGTCAGCAGTTCCTGCAAGAGGAAGGAATTGATGCTATGGACTGGCCCGCCCGTTCCCCAGACCTGAATCCAATTGAGCACATCTGGGACATCATGTCTCACTCCATCCACCAACGCCACGTTGCACCACAGACTGTCCAGGAGTTGGCGGATGCTTTAGGCCAGGTCTGGGAGGAGATCCCTCAGGAGACCATCCGCCACCTCATCAGGAGCATGCCCAGGCGTTGTAGGGAGGTCATACAGGCACGTGGAGGCCACACACTCTACTGAGCCTCATTTTGACTTGTTTTAAGGACATTACATCAAAGTTGGATCAGCCTGTAGTGTGGTTTTCCACTTTAATTTTGAGCGTGACTCCAAATCCAGACCTCCATGGGTTGATAACTTGGATTTCCATTGATTATTTTTGTGTGATTTTGTTGTCAGCACATTCAACTATGTAAAGAAAAAAGTATTTAATAAGATTATTTCTTTCATTCAGATCTAGGATGTGTTGTTTAAGTGTTCCCTTTATTTTTTTGAGCAGTATATATTAGTATCATTATATGAATATATTTAACTGACACCAGATGAATATATTTTAGTATCATTATAGGAATATATTTTAGTATCATTATAGGAATATATTTTAGTATCATTATAGGAATATACTTTAGTATCATTATAGGAATATATTTTAGTATCATCATATGAATATACTTTAGTATCATTATAGGAATATATTTTAGTATCATTATAGGAATATATTTTATTATCATTATAGGAATATATTTTAGTATCATTATAGGAATATATTTTAGTATCATCATATGAATATATTTAACTGACACCAGATGAATATATTTTAGTATCATCATATGAATATATTTTAGTATCATTATAGGAATATATTTTAGTATCATTATAGGAATATAATTTAGTATCATTATAGGAATATATTTTAGCATCATTATAGGAATATATTTTAGTATCATTATAGGAATATATTTTAGTAACATCACATGAATATATTTTAGTATGATCATATGAATATATTTAACTGACACCAGATGAATATATTTTAGTATCATTATAGGAATATATTTTAGTATCATTATAGGAATATATTTTAGTATCATTATAGGAATATAATTTAGTATCATTATAGGAATATATTTTAGCATCATTATAGGAATATATTTTAGTATCATTATAGGAATATATTTTAGTAACATCACATGAATATATTTTAGTATCATCATATGAATATATTTTAGTATCATTATAGGAATATATTTTAGCATCATTATAGGAATATATTTTAGTATCATTATAGGAATATATTTTAGTAACATCACATGAATATATTTTAGTATCATCATATGAATATATTTTAGTATCATTATAGGAATATATTTTAGCATCATTATAGGAATATATTTTAGTATCATTATAGGAATATATTTTAGTAACATCACATGAATATATTTTAGTATCATCATATGAATATACTTTAGTATCATTATAGGAATATATTTTAGTATCATTATAGGAATATATTTTATTATCATTATAGGAATATATTTTAGTATCATTATAGGAATATATTTTAGTATCATCATATGAATATACTTTAGTATCATTATAGGAATATATTTTAGTATCATTATAGGAATATATTTTATTATCATTATAGGAATATATTTTAGTATCATTATAGGAATATATTTTAGTATCATCATATGAATATATTTAACTGACACCAGATGAATATATTTTAGTATCATCATATGAATATATTTTAGTATCATTATAGGAATATATTTTAGTATCATTATAGGAATATACTTTAGTATCATTATAGGAATATATTTTAGTATCATCATATGAATATACTTTAGTATCATTATAGGAATATATTTTAGTATCATTATAGGAATATATTTTATTATCATTATAGGAATATATTTTAGTATCATTATAGGAATATATTTTAGTATCATCATATGAATATATTTAACTGACACCAGATGAATATATTTTAGTATCATCATATGAATATATTTTAGTATCATTATAGGAATATATTTTAGTATCATTATAGGAATATAATTTAGTATCATTATAGGAATATATTTTAGCATCATTATAGGAATATATTTTAGTATCATTATAGGAATATATTTTAGTAACATCACATGAATATATTTTAGTATGATCATATGAATATATTTAACTGACACCAGATGAATATATTTTAGTATCATTATAGGAATATATTTTAGTATCATTATAGGAATATATTTTAGTATCATTATAGGAATATAATTTAGTATCATTATAGGAATATATTTTAGCATCATTATAGGAATATATTTTAGTATCATTATAGGAATATATTTTAGTAACATCACATGAATATATTTTAGTATCATCATATGAATATATTTTAGTATCATTATAGGAATATATTTTAGCATCATTATAGGAATATATTTTAGTATCATTATAGGAATATATTTTAGTAACATCACATGAATATATTTTAGTATCATCATATGAATATATTTTAGTATCATTATAGGAATATATTTTAGCATCATTATAGGAATATATTTTAGTATCATTATAGGAATATATTTTAGTAACATCACATGAATATATTTTAGTATCATCATATGAATATACTTTAGTATCATTATAGGAATATATTTTAGTATCATTATAGGAATATATTTTATTATCATTATAGGAATATATTTTAGTATCATTATAGGAATATATTTTAGTATCATCATATGAATATACTTTAGTATCATTATAGGAATATATTTTAGTATCATTATAGGAATATATTTTATTATCATTATAGGAATATATTTTAGTATCATTATAGGAATATATTTTAGTATCATCATATGAATATATTTAACTGACACCAGATGAATATATTTTAGTATCATCATATGAATATATTTTAGTATCATTATAGGAATATATTTTAGTATCATTATAGGAATATAATTTAGTATCATTATAGGAATATATTTTAGCATCATTATAGGAATATAATTTAGTATCATTATAGGAATATATTTTAGTATCATTATAGGAATATATTTTAGTATCATCATATGAATATAATTAGCTGACACCAGATGAATATATTTTAGCATCATCATATGAATATAATTAGCTGACACCAGATGAATATATTTTAGTATCATCATATGAATATATTTAGCTGAGACCAGATGAATATATTTTAGTATCATCATATGAATATAATTAGCTGACACCAGATGAATATATTTTAGTAACATCACATGAATATATTTTAGTATCATCATAGGAATATATTTAGCTGAGACCAGATGAATATATTTTAGTAACATCACATGAATATATTTTAGTATCATTATAGGAATATATTTTAGTATCATCATATGAATATAATTAGCTGACACCAGATGAATATATTTTAGTATCATCATAGGAATATATTTAGCTGAGACCAGATGAATATATTTTAGTATCATCATATGAATATATTTAGCTGAGACCAGATGAATATATTTTAGTATCATCATATGAATATATTTAGCTGAGACCAGATGAATATATTTTAGTATCATCATATGAATATATTTAGCTGAGACCAGATGAATATATTTTAGTATCATCATATGAATATATTTAGCTGAGACCAGATGAATATATTTTAGTATCATCATATGAATATATTTAGCTGAGACCAGATGAATATATTTAGCTGAGACCAGATGAATATATTTTAGTATCATCATATGAATATATTTAGCTGAGACCAGATGAATATATTTAGCTGAGACCAGATGAATATATTTTAGTATCATCATAGGAATATATTTAGCTGAGACCAGATGAATATATTTAGCTGACACCAGATGAATATATTTTAGTATCATCATATGAATATATTTAGCTGAGACCAGATGAATATATTTTAGTATCATCATATGAATATATTTAGCTGAGACCAGATGAATATATTTTAGTATCATCATATGAATATATTTAGCTGAGACCAGATGAATATATTTTAGTATCATCATATGAATATATTTAGCTGAGACCAGATGAATATATTTTAGTATCATCATATGAATATATTTAGCTGAGACCAGATGAATATATTTTAGTATCATCATATGAATATATTTAGCTGAGACCAGATGAATATATTTTAGTATCATCATATGAATATATTTAGCTGAGACCAGATGAATATATTTTAGTATCATCATATGAATATATTTAGCTGAGACCAGATGAATATATTTAGCTGACACCAGATGAATATATTTTAGTATCATCAGATGAATATATTTAGCTGAGACCAGATGAATATATTTTAGTATCATCATAGGAATATATTTAGCTGAGACCAGATGAATATATTTTAGTATCATCATATGAATAT
This sequence comes from Salmo salar, assembly GCF_965601325.2. NCBI lineage: Eukaryota > Metazoa > Chordata > Actinopteri > Salmoniformes > Salmonidae > Salmo > Salmo salar. The sequence continues at coordinate 1,557,532 of NW_027675320.1, read as the reverse complement.
ATTTAGCTGAGACCAGATGATGTTTCTTGGCCCTTCCCACCGGGGTCAGAGGGATATCATTACCAAACAATGTTCTTTAAAACAGATGGTTTTCATAATAATTGCTGTATATATGCTTTATAATATGCTATATTTGCTGTAATAATTGCTGTATATATGCTTTATAATATGCTATATTTGCTGTAATAATTGCTGTATATATGCTTTATAATATGCTATATTTGCTGTAATAATTGCTGTATATATGCTTTATAATATGCTATATTTGCTGTAATAATTGCTGTATATATGCTTTATAATATGCTATATTTGCTGTAATAATTGCTGTATATATGCTTTATAATATGCTATATTTGCTGTAATAATTGCTGTATATATGCTTTATAATATGATATATTTGCTGTAATAATTGCTGTATATATGCTTTATAATATGCTATATTTGCTGTAATAATTGCTGTATATATGCTTTATAATATGCTATATTTGCTGTAATAATTGCTGTATATATGCTTTATAATATGCTATATTTGCTGTAATAATTGCTGTATATATGCTTTATAATATGCTATATTTGCTGTAATAATTGCTGTATATATGCTTTATATATGCTATATTTGCTGTAATAATGCTGTATATATGCTTTATAATATGATATATTGCTGTAATAATTGCTGTATATATGCTTTATAATATGCTATATTTGCTGTAATAATTGCTGTATATATGCTTTATAATATGATATATTTGCTGTAATAATTGCTGTATATATGCTTTATAATATGCTATATTTGCTGTAATAATTGCTGTATATATGCTTTATAATATGCTATATTTGCTGTAATAATTGCTGTATATATGCTTTATAATATGCTATATTTGCTGTAATAATTGCTGTATATATGCTTTATAATATGATATATTTGCTGTAATAATTGCTGAATATATGCTTTATAATATGATAATTTGCTGTAATAATTGCTGTATATATGCTATGGCTATCACAGATAGTGCACACACACACACACACACACACACACACACACACACACACACACACACACACACACACACACACACACACACACACACACACACACACACACAAACAAACACACACACACACACACACACCCTTCCCGAAATGGTATTTTCACCATGCGTTGTCCTAAAGCGTCCCCATCCTCGTCTGAAAGTGTTTTTCAGCCAGCCATACGAGGTCGTATTCAAATGAAGAGGGAAGACCTTTCACATACTGTAGATGGGACCATAGTGGAGGAGAGCTTAGCATAACTCCCACTGATTTACAATGCTAATTCCAGCAGTCCAATTCAGTGTGTGGCTCCAGACTGAGGAGACACACAGCGATTCTTTACGCTCTGAAACGTTGCGCTTATCAGCCAGACGCAACGATCAACTTGTCACATCCCCCCCCCCCCCCATCCAAAATCCCTCACAGACTTCAAGGGGAGGATCATCAGCACTCAAATGCAGGCAGATGTTTCCTACTCACGTCAATACGTATATCTAAATCCTTAAATTAAACATCTTAATTGCTGTAAGGCTTACTATCAAACTGGGGACCTCGTAGCCTCCCTCCCCCTTCGTCCTAATAACATGTCACGTAGTATTGTTGAAGTCATTAAATGGTGTCTTTTCAAACAGAGGAACAATGAGCCCTGTGTCTCTCTGCCTTCCTTCTGAGAGTAATATCCCCTAACAACCATAACAGAGGATTTATTACAACAACAATAGTTTATGAACCAAGGAGATCATTCTATTAAAACCTGTCTGTCTGTCTATGGAGGGGAGAATTCATCTAGTTTCCCTCCTGTCTTTCTGTCTATGGAGGGGAGAATTAATCTAGTTTCCCTCCTGTCTATGGAGGGGAGAATTCATCTAGTTTCCTCTCCTGTCTGTCTGTCTATGGAGGGGAGAATTCATCTAGTTCCCTCCTGTCTTTCTGTCTATGGAGGGGAGAATTCATCTAGTTTCCCTCCTGTCTTTCTGTCTATGGAGGGGAGAATTCATCTAGTTTCCCTCCTGTCTGTCTGTCTATAGAGGGGAGAATTCATCTAGTTTCCCTCCTGTCTTTCTGTCTATGGAGGGGAGAATTCGTCTAGTTTCCTCTCCTGTCTATGGAGGGGAGAATTCATCTAGTTTCCCTCCTGTCTATGGAGGGGAGAATTAATCTAGTTTCCCCTCCTGTCTATGGAGGGGAGAATTCGTCTAGTTTCCCTCCTGTCTATGGAGGGGAGAATTAATCTAGTTTCCCTCCTGTCTATGGAGGGGAGAATTAATCTAGTTTCCCTCCTGTCTGTCTGTCTATGGAGGGGAGAATTCATCTAGTTTCCCTCCTGTCTATGGAGGGGAGAATTCATCTAGTTTCCCTCCTGTCTGTCTGTCTATGGAGGGGAGAATTAATCTAGTTTCCCTCCTGTCTGTCTGACTATGGAGGGGAAAATTCATCTAGTTTCCCTCCTGTCTTTCTGTCTATGGAGGGGAGAATTCATCTAGTTTCCCTCCTGTCTATGGAGGGGAGAATTCATCTAGTTTCCCTCCTGTCTGTCTGTCTATGGAGGGGAGAATTAATCTAGTTTCCCTCCTGTCTGTCTGTCTATGGAGGGGAGAATTCATCTAGTTTCCCTCCTGTCTGTCTGTCTATGGAGGGGATAATTCATCTAGTTTCCCTCCTGTCTATGGAGGGGAGAATTCATCTAGTTTCCCTCCTGTCTGTCTGTCTATGGAGGGGATAATTCATCTAGTTTCCCCTCCTGTCTATGGAGGGGAGAAATCATCTAGTTTCCCTCCTGTCTGTCTGTCTATGGAGGGGATAATTCATCTAGTTTCCCTCCTGTCTATGGAGGGGAGAATTCATCTAGTTTCCCTCCTGTCTATGGAGGGGAGAATTAATGTAGTTTCCCTCCTGTCTGTCTGTCTATGGTGGGGAGAATTCATCTAGTTTCCCCTCCTGTCTATGGAGGGGAGAATTCATCTAGTTACCCTCCTGTCTATGGAGGGGAGAATTAATCTAGTTTCCCTCCTGTCTATGGAGGGGAGAATTCATCTAGTTTCCCTCCTGTCTATGGAGGGGAGAATTAATCTAGTTTCCCTCCTGTCTGTTTGTCTATGGAGGGGAGAATTCATCTAGTTTCCCTCCTGTCTGTCTGTCTATGGAGGGGAGAATTCATCTAGTTTCCCTCCTGTCTATGGAGGGGAGAATTAATCTAGTTTCCCTCCTGTCTGTCTGTCTATGGAGGGGAGAATTCATCTAGTTTCTCTCCTGCCTATGGAGGGGAGAATTCATCTAGTTTCCCTCCTGTCTGTCTGTCTATGGAGGGGAGAATTCATCTAGTTTCCCTCCTGTCTGTCTGTCTATGGAGGGGAGAATTAATCTAGTTTCCCTCCTGTCTGTCTGTCTATGGAGGGGAGAATTCATCTAGTTTCCCTCCTGTCTGTCTGTCTATGGAGGGGAGAATTCATCTAGTTTCCCTCCTGTCTATGGAGGGGAGAATTCATCTAGTTTCCCTCCTGTCTTTCTGTCTATGGAGGGGAGAATTCATCTAGTTTCCCTCCTGTCTTTCTGTCTATGGAGGGGAGAATTCATCTAGTTTCCCTCCTGTCTGTCTGTCTATGGAGGGGAGAATTCATCTAGTTTCCCTCCTGTCTGTCTATGGAGGGGAGAATTCATCTAGTTTCCCTCCTGTCTGTCTATGGAGGGGAGAATTCATCTAGTTCCCCTCCTGTCTGTCTGTCTATGGAGGGGAGAATTCATCTAGTTTCCCTCCTGTCTGTCTGTCTATGGAGGGGAGAATTCATCTAGTTTCCCTCCTGTCTGTCTGTCTATGGAGGGGAGAATTCATCTAGTTTCCCTCCTGTCTATGGAGGGGAGAATTCATCTAGTTTCACTCCTGTCTGTCTGTCTATGGAGGGGAGAGTTCATCTAGTTTCCCCTCCTGTCTATGGAGGGGAGAATTCATCTAGTTTCCCCTCCTGTCTATGGAGGGGAGAATTCATCTAGTTTCCCTCCTGTCTATGTAGGGGAGAATTCATCTAGTTTCCCCTCCTGTCTATGGAGGGGAGAATTAATCTAGTTTCCCCTCCTGTCTATGGAGGGGAGAATTGATCTAGTTTCCCTCCTGTCTATGGAGGGGAGAATTGATCTAGTTTCCCTCCTGTCTATGGAGGGGAGAATTCATCTAGTTTCCCTCCTGTCTATGGAGGGGAGAATTCATCTAGTTTCCCTCCTGTCTGTCTGTCTATGGAGGGGAGAATTCATGTAGTTTCCCTCCTGTCTGTCTGTCTATGGAGGGGAGAATTCATCTAGTTTCCCTCCTGTCTGTCTGTCTATGGAGGGGAGAATTCATCTAGTTCCCCTCCTGTCTTTCTGTCTATGGAGGGGAGAATTAGTCTAGTGTCCCTCCTGTCTGTCTGTCTATGGAGGGGAGAATTAATCTAGTTCCCCTACTGTCTTTCTGTCTATGGAGGGGAGAATTCGTCTAGTTTCCCTCCTGTCTTTCTGTCTATGGAGGGGAGAATTCATCTAGTTTCCCTCCTGTCTATGGAGGGGAGAATTCATCTAGTTTCCCTCCTGTCTATGGAGGGGAGAATTCATCTAGTTTCCCTCCTGTCTATGGAAGGTAGAATTCATCTAGTTTCCCTCCTGTCTTTTTGTCTATGGAAGGGAGAATTCATCTAGTTTCCTTCATGTCTTTTTGTCTATGGAGGGGAGAATTAATCTAGTTTCCCTCCTATTTGTCTGTCTATGGAGGGGAGAATTCATCTAGTTTCCCTCCTGTCTGTCTGTCTATGGAGGGGAAAATTAATCTAGTTTCCCTCCTGTTTGTCTGTCTATGGAGGGGAGAATTCATCTAGTTTCCCTCCTGTCTGTCTATCTATGGAGGGGAGAATTCATCTAGTTTCCCCCTTGTCTATGGAGGGGATAATTAATCTAGTTTACCTCCTGTCTATGGAGGGGAGAATTCATCTAGTTTCCTTCCTGTCTATGGAGGGGAGAATTCATCTAGTTTCCCTCCTGTCTGTCTGTCTATGGAGGGGAGAGTTCATCTAGTTTCCCTCCTGTCTGTCTGTCTATGGAGGGGAGAATTCATCTAGTTTCCCTCCTGTCTATGGAGGGGAGAATTCATCTAGTTTCCCTCCTGTCTGTCTGTCTATGGAGGGGAGAATTCATCTAGTTTCCCTCCTGTCTATGGAGGGGAGAAATAATCTAGTTACCCTCCTGTCTGTCTGTCTATGGAGGGGAGAATTCATCTAGTTTCTCTCCTGTCTATGGAGGGGAGAATTCATCTAGTTTCCCTCCTGTCTGTCTGTCTATGGAGGGGATAATTCATCTAGTTTCCCCTCCTGTCTATGGAGGGGAGAATTCATCTAGTTTCCCTCATGTATATGGAGGGGAGAATTCATCTAGTGTCCCTCCTGTCTATGGAGGGGAGAATTCATCTAGTTTCCCTCCTGTCTTTTTGTCTATGGAGGGGAGAATTAATCTAGTTTCCTTCCTGTCTGTCTGTCTATGGAGGGGAGAATTAATCTAGTTTCCTTCCTGTCTTTCTGTCTATGGAGTGGAAAATTAATCTAGTTTCCCTCCTGTCTTTTTGTCTATGGAGGGGAGAATTAATCTAGTTTCCCTCCTGTTTGTCTGTCTATGGAGGGGAGAATTCATCTAGTTTCCCTCCTGTCTGTCTGTCTATGGAGGGGAGAATTAATCTAGTTTCCCTCCTGTTTGTCTGTCTATGGAGGGGAGAATTCATCTAGTTTCCCTCCTGTCTGTCTGTCTATGGAGGGGAGAATTAATCTAGTTCCCCTCCTGTCTTTCTGTCTATGGAGGGGAGAATTCATCTAGTTCCCCCCCTGTCTTTCTGTCTATGGAGGGGAGAATTCATCTAGTTTCCCTCCTGTCTATGGAGGGGAGAATTCATCTAGTTTCCCTCCTGTCTATGGAGGGGAGAATTAATCTAGTTTCCCTCCTGTCTGTCTGTCTATGGAGGGGAGAGTTCATCTAGTTTCCCTCCTGTCTGTCTGTCTATGGAGGGGAGAATTCATCTAGTTTCCCCTCCTGTCTATGGAGGGGAGAATTCATCTAGTTTCCCTCCTGTCTATGGAGGGGAGAATTAATCTAGTTTCCCTCCTGTCTGTTTGTCTATGGAGGGGAGAATTCATCTAGTTTCTCTCCTGTCTATGGAGGGGAGAAGTCATCTAGTTTCCCTCCTGTCTCTCTGTCTATGGAGGGGAGAATTGATCTAGTTTCTCTCCTGTCTGTCTGTCTATGGAGGGGAGAATTCATCTAGTTTCCCTCCTGTCTTTCTGTCTATGGAGGGGAGAATTCATCTAGTTTCCCTCCTGTCTATATGGAGGGGAGAATTCATCTAGTTTCCCTCCTCTCTGTCTGTCTATGGAGGGGAGAATTCATCTAGTTTCCCTCCTGTCTATGGAGGGGAGAATTCATCTAGTTTCCCTCCTGTCTGTCTGTCTATGGAGGGGGAATTCATCTAGTTTCCCTCCTGTCTGACTGTCTATCGAGGGGAGAATTCATCTAGTTTCCCTCCTGGCTGTCTGTCTATGGAGGGGAGAATTCATCTAGTTTCCCTCCTGTCTATGGAGGGGAAATTAATCTAGTTTCCCTCCTGTTTGTCTGTCTATGGAGGGGAGAATTCATCTAGTTTCCCTCCTGTCTGTCTGTCTATGGAGGGGAGAATTAATCTAGTTCCCCTCCTGTCTTTCTGTCTATGGAGGGGAGAATTCATCTATTTTCCCTCCTGTCTATGGAGGGGAGAATTCGTCTAGTTTCCCTCCTGTCTGTCTGTCTATGGAGGGGAGAGTTCATCTAGTTTCCCCTCCTGTCTATGGAGGGGAGAATTCATCTAGTTTCCCTCCTGTCTATGGAGGGGAGAATTCATCTAGTTTCACTCCTGTCTATGGAGGGGAGAATTCATCTAGTTTCCCTCCTGTCTGTCTGTCTATGGAGGGGAGAATTCATCTAGTTTCCCTCCTGTCTGTCTGTCTATGGAGGGGAGAATTCATCTAGTTTCTCTCCTGTCTATGGAGGGGAGAATTCATCTAGTTTCCCTCCTGTCTGTCTGTCTATGGAGGGGATAATTCATCTAGTTTCCCCTCCTGTCTATGGAGGGGAGAATTCATCTAGTTTCCCTCCTGTATATGGAGGGGAGAATTCATCTAGTTTCCGTCCAGTCTATGGAGGGGAGAATTCATCTAGTTTCCCTCCTGTCTTTTTGTCTATGGAGGGGAGAATTCATCTAGTTTCCCTTCTGTCTGTCTGTCTATGGAGAGGAGAATTAATCTAGTTTCCCTCCTGTCTGTCTGTCTATGGAGGGGAGAATTAATCTAGTTTCCCTCCTGTTTGTCTGTCTATGGAGGGGAGAATTCATCTAGTTTCCCTCCTGTCTGTCTGTCTATGGAGGGGAGAATTAATCTAGTTTCCCTCCTGTCTGACTGTCTATGGAGGGGAGAATTAATCTAGTTTCCCTCCTGTCTGTCTGTCTATGGAGGGGAGAATTAATCTAGTTTCCCTACTGTCTGTTTGTCTATGGAGGGGAGAATTCATCTAGTTTCTCTCCTGTCTATATGCAGGGGAGAATTCATCTAGTTTCCCTCCTCTCTGTCTGTCTATGGAGGGGAGAATTCATCTAGTTTCCCTCCTGTCTATGGAGGGGAGAATTCATCTAGTTTCCCTCCTGTCTGTCTGTCTATGGAGGGGAGAATTCATCTAGTTTCCCTCCTGTCTGACTGTCTATCGAGGGGAGAATTCATCTAGTTTCCCTCCTGTCTGTCTGTCTATGGAGGGGAGAATTCATCTAGTTTCCCTCCTGTCTATGGAGGGGAAATTAATCTAGTTTCCCTCCTGTTTGTCTGTCTATGGAGGGGAGAATTCATCTAGTTTCCCTCCTGTCTGTCTGTCTATGGAGGGGAGAATTAATCTAGTTCCCCTCCTGTCTTTCTGTCTATGGAGGGGAGAATTCATCTAGTTTCCCTCCTGTCTATGGAGGGGAGAATTCGTCTAGTTTCCCTCCTGTCTGTCTGTCTATGGAGGGGAGAGTTCATCTAGTTTCCCCTCCTGTCTATGGAGGGGAGAATTCATCTAGTTTCCCTCCTGTCTATGGAGGGGAGAATTCATCTAGTTTCACTCCTGTCTATGGAGGGGAGAATTCATCTAGTTTCCCTCCTGTCTGTCTGTCTATGGAGGGGATAATTCATCTAGTTTCCCCTCCTGTCTATGGAGGGGAGAATTCATCTAGTTTCCCTCCTGTCTATGGAGGGGAGAATTAATCTAGTTTCCCTCCTGTCTGTCTGTCTATGGAGGGGAGAATTCATCTAGTTTCCCTCCTGTCTATGGAGGGGAGAATTCATCTAGTTTCCCTCCTGTCTGTCTGTCTATGGAGGGGATAATTCATCTAGTTTCCCCTCCTGTCTATGGAGGGGAGAATTCATCTAGTTTCCCTCCTGTATATGGAGGGGAGAATTCATCTAGTTTCCGTCCAGTCTATGGAGGGGAGAATTCATCTAGTTTCCCTCCTGTCTTTTTGTCTATGGAGGGGAGAATTCATCTAGTTTCCCTTCTGTCTGTCTGTCTATGGAGAGGAGAATTAATCTAGTTTCCCTCCTGTCTGTCTGTCTATGGAGGGGAGAATTAATCTAGTTTCCCTCCTGTTTGTCTGTCTATGGAGGGGAGAATTCATCTAGTTTCCCTCCTGTCTGTCTGTCTATGGAGGGGAGAATTAATCTAGTTTCCCTCCTGTCTGACTGTCTATGGAGGGGAGAATTAATCTAGTTTCCCTCCTGTCTGTCTGTCTATGGAGGGGAGAATTCATCTAGTTTCCCTCCTGTCTGTCTGTCTATGGAGGGGAGAATTAATCTAGTTTCCCTCCTGTCTTTCTGTCTATGGAGGGGAGAATTCATCTAGTTTCCCTCCTGTCTGTCTGTCTATGGAGGGGAGAATTCATCTAGTTTCCCTCCTGTCTGTCTGTCTATCGAGGGGAGAATTCATCTAGTTTCCCTCCTGTCTGTCTGTCTATGGAGGGGAGAATTCATCTAGTTTCCCTCCTGTCTATGGAGGGGAGAATTCATCTAGTTTCCCTTCTGTCTGTCTGACTATGGAGGTGAGAATTCATCTAGTTTCCCTCCTGTCTGACTGTCTATCGAGGGGAGAATTCATCTAGTTTCCCTCCTGTCTGTCTGTCTATGGAGGGGAGAATTCATCTAGTTTCCCTCCTGTCTGTCTGTCTATGGAGGTGAGAATTAATCTAGTTTCCCTCCTGTCTTTCTGTCTATGGAGGGGAGAATTCATCTAGTTTCCCTCCTGTCTGTCTGTCTATGGAGGGGAGAATTCATCTAGTTTCCCTCCTGTTTGTCTGTCTATGGAGGGGAGAATTCATCTAGTTTCCCTCCTGTCTGACTGTCTATGGAGGGGAGAATTCATCTAGTTTCCCTCCTGTCTGTCTGTCTATGGAGGGGAGAATTAATCTAGTTTCCCTCCTGTTTGTCTGTCTATGGAGGGGAGAGTTCATCTAGTTTCCCCTCCTGTCTATGGAGGGGAGAATTCATCTAGTTTCCCTCCTGTCTATGGAGGGGAGAATTCATCTAGTTTCACTCCTGTCTATGGAGGGGAGAATTCATCTAGTTTCCCTCCTGTCTGTCTGTCTATGGAGGGGAGAATTCATCTAGTTTCCCTCCTGTCTATGGAGGGGAGAATTAATCTAGTTTCCCTCCTGTCTGTCTGTCTATGGAGGGGAGAATTAATCTAGTTTCTCTCCTGTCTATGGAGGGGAGAATTCATCTAGTTTCCCTCCTGTCTGTCTGTCTATGGAGGGGATAATTCATCTAGTTTCCCCTCCTGTCTATGGAGGGGAGAATTCATCTAGTTTCCCTCCTGTATATGGAGGGGAGAATTCATCTAGTTTCCGTCCAGTCTATGGAGGGGAGAATTCATCTAGTTTCCCTCCTGTCTTTTTGTCTATGGAGGGGGAAAATTCATCTAGTTTCCCTTCTGTCTGTCTGTCTATGGAGAGGAGAATTAATCTAGTTTCCCTCCTGTCTGTCTGTCTATGGAGGGGAGAATTAATCTAGTTTCCCTCCTGTTTGTCTGTCTATGGAGGGGAGAATTCATCTAGTTTCCCTCCTGTCTGTCTGTCTATGGAGGGGAGAATTAATCTAGTTTCCCTCCTGTCTGACTGTCTATGGAGGGGAGAATTAATCTAGTTTCCCTCCTGTCTGTCTGTCTATGGAGGGGAGAATTCATCTAGTTTCCCTCCTGTCTGTCTGTCTATGGAGGGGAGAATTAATCTAGTTTCCCTCCTGTCTTTCTGTCTATGGAGGGGAGAATTCATCTAGTTTCCCTCCTGTCTGTCTGTCTATGGAGGGGAGAATTCATCTAGTTTCCCTCCTGTCTGTCTGTCTATCGAGGGGAGAATTCATCTAGTTTCCCTCCTGTCTGTCTGTCTATGGAGGGGAGAATTCATCTAGTTTCCCTCCTGTCTATGGAGGGGAAATTTAATCTAGTTTCCCTCCTGTTTGTCTGTCTATGGAGGGGAGAATTCATCCAATTTTCCTCCTGTCTTTCTGTCTATGGAGGGGAGAATTAATCTAGTTTCCCTCCTGTCTTTTTGTCTATGGAGGGGAGAATTCATCTAGTTTCCCTTCTGTCTGTCTGTCTATGGAGGGGAGAATTCATCTAGTTTCCCTCCTGTCTGACTGTCTATCGAGGGGAGAATTCATCTAGTTTCCCTCCTGTCTGTCTGTCTATGGAGGGGAGAATTCATCTAGTTTCCCTCCTGTCTGTCTGTCTATGGAGGGGAGAATTAATCTAGTTTCCCTCCTGTCTTTCTGTCTATGGAGGGGAGAATTCATCTAGTTTCCCTCCTGTCTGTCTGTCTATGGAGGGGAGAATTCATCTAGTTTCCCTCCTGTCTATGGAGGGGAGAATTAATCTAGTTTCCCTCCTGTCTGTCTGTCTATGGAGGGGAGAATTAATCTAGTTTCTCTCCTGTCTATGGAGGGGAGAATTCATCTAGTTTCCCTCCTGTCTGTCTGTCTATGGAGGGGATAATTCATCTAGTTTCCCCTCCTGTCTATGGAGGGGAGAATTCATCTAGTTTCCCTCCTGTATATGGAGGGGAGAATTCATCTAGTTTCCGTCCAGTCTATGGAGGGGAGAATTCATCTAGTTTCCCTCCTGTCTTTTTGTCTATGGAGGGGGAAAATTCATCTAGTTTCCCTTCTGTCTGTCTGTCTATGGAGAGGAGAATTAATCTAGTTTCCCTCCTGTCTGTCTGTCTATGGAGGGGAGAATTAATCTAGTTTCCCTCCTGTTTGTCTGTCTATGGAGGGGAGAATTCATCTAGTTTCCCTCCTGTCTGTCTGTCTATGGAGGGGAGAATTAATCTAGTTTCCCTCCTGTCTGACTGTCTATGGAGGGGAGAATTAATCTAGTTTCCCTCCTGTCTGTCTGTCTATGGAGGGGAGAATTCATCTAGTTTCCCTCCTGTCTGTCTGTCTATGGAGGGGAGAATTAATCTAGTTTCCCTCCTGTCTTTCTGTCTATGGAGGGGAGAATTCATCTAGTTTCCCTCCTGTCTGTCTGTCTATGGAGGGGAGAATTCATCTAGTTTCCCTCCTGTCTGTCTGTCTATCGAGGGGAGAATTCATCTAGTTTCCCTCCTGTCTGTCTGTCTATGGAGGGGAGAATTCATCTAGTTTCCCTCCTGTCTATGGAGGGGAAATTTAATCTAGTTTCCCTCCTGTTTGTCTGTCTATGGAGGGGAGAATTCATCCAATTTTCCTCCTGTCTTTCTGTCTATGGAGGGGAGAATTAATCTAGTTTCCCTCCTGTCTTTTTGTCTATGGAGGGGAGAATTCATCTAGTTTCCCTTCTGTCTGTCTGTCTATGGAGGGGAGAATTCATCTAGTTTCCCTCCTGTCTGACTGTCTATCGAGGGGAGAATTCATCTAGTTTCCCTCCTGTCTGTCTGTCTATGGAGGGGAGAATTCATCTAGTTTCCCTCCTGTCTGTCTGTCTATGGAGGGGAGAATTAATCTAGTTTCCCTCCTGTCTTTCTGTCTATGGAGGGGAGAATTCATCTAGTTTCCCTCCTGTCTGTCTGTCTATGGAGGGGAGAATTCATCTAGTTTCCCTCCTGTTTGTCTGTCTATGGAGGGGAGAATTCATCTAGTTTCCCTCCTGTCTGACTGTCTATGGAGGGGAGAATTCATCTAGTTTCCCTCCTGTCTGTCTGTCTATGGAGGGGAGAATTAATCTAGTTTCCCTCCTGTTTGTCTGTCTATGGAGGGGAGAATTCATCTAGGTTCACTCCTGTCTGTCTGTCTATGGAGGGGAGAATTAATCTAGTTCCCCTCCTGTCTTTCTGTCTATGGAGGGGATAATTCATCTAGTTTCCCCTCCTGTCTATGGAGGGGAGAATTCATCTAGTTTCCCTCCTGTCTATGGAGGTGAGAATTCATCTAGTTTCCCTCCTGTCTATGGAGGGGAGAATTCATCTAGTTTCCCTCCTGTCTTTCTGTCTATGGAGGGGAGAATTCATCTAGTTTCCCTCCTGTCTATGGAGGGGAGAATTCATCTAGTTTCCCTACTGTCTGTCTGTCTATGGAGGGGATAATTCATCTAGTTTCCCTACTGTCTGTCTGTATATGGAGGGGAGAATTCATCTAGTTTCCCTCCTGTCTATGGAGGTGAGAATTCATCTAGTTTCCCTCCTGTCTATGGAGGGGAGAATTCATCTAATTTCCCTCCTGTCTGTCTGTCTATGGAGGGGAGAATTCATCTAGTTTCCCTCCTTTCTATGGAGGGGAGAATTCATCTAGTTTCCCTCCTGTCTGTCTGTCTATGGAGGGGAGAATTCATCTAGTTTCCCTCCTGTCTATGGAGGGGAGAATTCATCTAGTTTCCCTCCTGTCTGTCTGTCTATGGAGGGGATAATTCATCTAGTTTCCCTCCTGTCTGACTGTCTATTGAGGGGAGAATTCATCACGTTTCCCTCCTGTCTGTCTGTCTATGGAGGGGAAAATTCATCTAGTTTCCCTCCTGTCTGTCTGTCTATGGAGGGGAGAATTCATCTAGTTTCCCTCCTGTCTGTCTGTCTATGGAGGGGAGAATTCATCTAGTTTCCCTCCTGTCTATGGAGGGGAGAATTCATCTAGTTTCCCTCCTGTCTGTCTTTCTATGGAGGGGAGAATTCATCTAGTTTCCCTCCTGTCTATGGAGGGGAGAATTCATCTAGTTTCCCTCCTGTCTGTCTGTCTATGGAGGGGAGAATTAATCTAGTTTCCCTCCTGTCTGTCTGTCTATGGAGGGGAGAGTTCATCTAGTTTCCCTCCTGTCTGTCTGTCTATGGAGGGGAGAATTCATCTAGTTTCCCCTCCTGTCTATGGAGGGGAGAATTCATCTAGTTTCCCTCCTGTCTATGGAGGGGAGAATTAATCTAGTTTCCCTCCTGTCTGTTTGTCTATGGATTGGAGAATTCATCTAGTTTCTCTCCTGTCTATGGAGTGGAGAAGTCATCTAGTTTCCCTCCTGTCTGTCTGTCTATGGAGGGGAGAATTGATCTAGTTTCTCTCCTGTCTGTCTGTCTATGGAGGTGAGAATTCATCTAGTTTCCCTCCTGTCTTTCTGTCTATGGAGGGGAGAATTCATCTAGTTTCCCTCCTGTCTATGGAGGGGAGAATTCATCTAGTTTCCCTCCTCTCTGTCTGTCTATGGAGGGGAGAATTCATCTAGTTTCCCTCCTGTCTATGGAGGGGAGAATTCATCTAGTTTCCCTCCTGTCTATGGAGGGGAGAATTCATCTAGTTTCCCTCCTGTCTGTCTGTCTATGGAGGGGAGAATTCATCTAGTTTCCCTCCTGTCTGACTGTCTATCGAGGGGAGAATTCATCTATTTTCCCTCCTGTCTGTCTGTCTATGGAGGGGAGAATTCATCTAGTTTCCCTCCTGTCTATGGAGGGGAAAATTAATCTAGTTTCCCTCCTGTTTGTCTGTCTATGGAGGGGAGAATTCATCTAGTTTCCCTCCTGTCTGTCTGTCTATGGAGGGGAGAATTAATCTAGTTCCCCTCCTGTCTGTCTGTCTATGGAGGGGAGAATTCATCTAGTTTCCCTCCTGTCTGTCTGTCTATGGAGGGGAGAATTCATCTAGTTTCCCTCCTGTCTATGGAGGGGAGAATTCATCTAGTTTCCCTCCTGTCTGTCTTTCTATGGAGGGGAGAATTCATCTAGTTTCCTTCCTGTCTATGGAGGGGAGAATTCGTCTAGTTTCCCTCCTGTCTGTCTGTCTATGGAGGGGAGAGTTCATCTAGTTTCCCCTCCTGTCTATGGAGGGGAGAATTCATCTAGTTTCCCTCCTGTCTATGGAGGGGAGAATTCATCTAGTTTCACTCCTGTCTATGGAGGGGAGAATTCATCTAGTTTCCCTCCTGTCTATGGAGTGGAGAAGTCATCTAGTTTCCCTCCTGTCTGTCTGTCTATGGAGGGGAGAATTGATCTAGTTTCTCTCCTGTCTGTCTGTCTATGGAGGGGAGAATTCATCTAGTTTCCCTCCTGTCTTTCTGTCTATGGAGGGGAGAATTCATCTAGTTTCCCTCCTGTCTATGGAGGGGAGAATTCATCTAGTTTCCCTCCTCTCTGTCTGTCTATGGAGGGGAGAATTCATCTAGTTTCCCTCCTGTCTATGGAGGGGAGAATTCATCTAGTTTCCCTCCTGTCTATGGAGGGGAGAATTCATCTAGTTTCCCTCCTGTCTGTCTGTCTATGGAGGGGAGAATTCATCTAGTTTCCCTCCTGTCTGACTGTCTATCGAGGGGAGAATTCATCTATTTTCCCTCCTGTCTGTCTGTCTATGGAGGGGAGAATTCATCTAGTTTCCCTCCTGTCTATGGAGGGGAAAATTAATCTAGTTTCCCTCCTGTTTGTCTGTCTATGGAGGGGAGAATTCATCTAGTTTCCCTCCTGTCTGTCTGTCTATGGAGGGGAGAATTAATCTAGTTCCCCTCCTGTCTGTCTGTCTATGGAGGGGAGAATTCATCTAGTTTCCCTCCTGTCTGTCTTTCTATGGAGGGGAGAATTCATCTAGTTTCCCTCCTGTCTATGGAGGGGAGAATTCATCTAGTTTCCCTCCTGTCTGTCTTTCTATGGAGGGGAGAATTCATCTAGTTTCCCTCCTGTCTATGGAGGGGAGAATTCGTCTAGTTTCCCTCCTGTCTGTCTGTCTATGGAGGGGAGAGTTCATCTAGTTTCCCCTCCTGTCTATGGAGGGGAGAATTCATCTAGTTTCCCTCCTGTCTATGGAGGGGAGAATTCATCTAGTTTCACTCCTGTCTATGGAGGGGAGAATTCATCTAGTTTCCCTCCTGTCTGTCTGTCTATGGAGGGGAGAATTCATCTAGTTTCCCTCCTGTCTATGGAGGGGAGAATTAATCTAGTTTCCCTCCTGTCTGTCTGTCTATGGAGGGGAGAATTCATCTAGTTTCTCTCCTGTCTATGGAGGGGAGAATTCATCTAGTTTCCCTCCTGTCTGTCTGTCTATGGAGGGGATAATTCATCTAGTTTCCCCTCCTGTCTATGGAGGGGAGAATTCATCTAGTTTCCCTCATTTATATGGAGGGGAGAATTCATCTAGTGTCCCTCCTGTCTATGGAGGGGAGAATTCATCTAGTTTCCCTCCTGTCTTTTTGTCTATGGAGGGGAGAATTAATCTAGTTCCCCTCCTGTCTTTCTGTCTATGGAGGGGAGAATTCATCTAATTCCCCCCCTGTCTTTCTGTCTATGGAGGGGAGAATTCATCTAGTTTCCCTCCTGTCTATGGAGGGGAGAATTCATCTAGTTTCCCTCCTGTCTATGGAGGGGAGAATTAATCTAGTTTCCCTCCTGTCTGTCTGTCTATGGAGGGGAGAGTTCATCTAGTTTCCCTCCTGTCTGTCTGTCTATGGAGGGGAGAATTCATCTAGTTTCCCCTCCTGTCTATGGAGGGGAGAATTCATCTAGTTTCCCTCCTGTCTATGGAGGGGAGAATTAATCTAGTTTCCCTCCTGTCTGTTTGTCTATGGAGGGGAGAATTCATCTAGTTTCTCTCCTGTCTATGGAGGGGAGAAGTCATCTAGTTTCCCTCCTGTCTGTCTGTCTATGGAGGGGAGAATTGATCAAGTTTCTCTCCTGTCTGTCTGTCTATGGAGGGGAGAATTCATCTAGTTTCACTCCTGTCTATGGAGGGGAGAAATCATCTAGTTTCCCTCCTGTCTGTCTGTCTATGGAGGGGAGAATTCATCTAGTTTCCCTCCTGTCTATGGAGGGGAGAATTCATCTAGTTTCCCTCCTGTCTGTCTGTCTATGGAGGGGAGAATTCATCTAGTTTCTCTCCTGTCTATGGAGGGGAGAATTCATCTAGTTTCCCTCCTGTCTGTCTGTCTATGGAGGGGATAATTCATCTAGTTTCCCCTCCTGTCTATGGAGGGGAGAATTCATCTAGTTTCCCTCATTTATATGGAGGGGAGAATTCATCTAGTGTCCCTCCTGTCTATGGAGGGGAGAATTCATCTAGTTTCCCTCCTGTCTTTTTGTCTATGGAGGGGAGAATTAATCTAGTTTCCTTCCTGTCTTTCTGTCTATGGAGTGGAAAATTAATCTAGTTCCCTCCTGTCTTTTTGTCTATGGAGGGGAGAATTAATCTAGTTTCCCTCCTGTTTGTCTGTCTATGGAGGGGAGAATTCATCTAGTTTCCCTCCTGTCTGTCTGTCTATGGAGGGGAGAATTAATCTAGTTTCCCTCCTGTTTGTCTGTCTATGGAGGGGAGAATTCATCTAGTTTCCCTCCTGTCTGTCTGTCTATGGAGGGGAGAATTAATCTAGTTCCCCTCCTGTCTTTCTGTCTATGGAGGGGAGAATTCATCTAATTCCCCCCCTGTCTTTCTGTCTATGGAGGGGAGAATTCATCTAGTTTCCCTCCTGTCTATGGAGGGGAGAATTCATCTAGTTTCCCTCCTGTCTATGGAGGGGAGAATTAATCTAGTTTCCCTCCTGTCTGTCTGTCTATGGAGGGGAGAGTTCATCTAGTTTCCCTCCTGTCTGTCTGTCTATGGAGGGGAGAATTCATCTAGTTTCCCCTCCTGTCTATGGAGGGGAGAATTCATCTAGTTTCCCTCCTGTCTATGGAGGGGAGAATTAATCTAGTTTCCCTCCTGTCTGTTTGTCTATGGAGGGGAGAATTCATCTAGTTTCCCTCCTGTCTTTCTGTCTATGGAGGGGAGAATTCATCTAGTTTCCCTCCTGTCTATGGAGGGGAGAATTCATCTAGTTTCCCTCCTCTCTGTCTGTCTATGGAGGGGAGAATTCATCTAGTTTCCCTCCTGTCTATGGAGGGGAGAATTCGTCTAGTTTCCCTCCTGTCTGTCTGTCTATGGAGGGGAGAGTTCATCTAGTTTCCCCTCCTGTCTATGGAGGGGAGAATTCATCTAGTTTCCCTCCTGTCTATGGAGGGGAGAATTAATCTAGTTTCCCTCCTGTCTGTCTGTCTGTCTATGGAGGGGAGAATTCATCTAGTTTCACTCCTGTCTATGGAGGGGAGAATTCATCTAGTTTCCCTCCTGTCTGTCTGTCTATGGAGGGGAGAATTAATCTAGTTTCCCTCCTGTCTATGGAGGGGAGAATTAATCTAGTTTCCCTCCTGTCTGTCTGTCTATGGAGGGGAGAATTCATCTAGTTTCTCTCCTGTCTATGGAGGGGAGAATTAATCTAGTTTCCCTCCTGTCTGTCTGTCTATGGAGGGGATAATTCATCTAGTTTCCCCTCCTGTCTATGGAGGGGAGAATTCATCTAGTTTCCCTCCTGTATATGGAGGGGAGAATTCATCTAGTTTCCTTCCAGTCTATGGAGGGGAGAATTCATCTAGTTTCCCTCCTGTCTTTTTGTCTATGGAGGGGAGAATTCATCTAGTTTCCCTTCTGTCTGTCTGTCTATGGAGAGGAGAATTAATCTAGTTTCCCTCCTGTCTGTCTGTCTATGGAGGGGAGAATTAATCTAGTTTCCCTCCTGTTTGTCTGTCTATGGAGGGGAGAATTCATCTAGTTTCCCTCCTGTCTGTCTGTCTATGGAGGGGAGAATTAATCTAGTTTCCCTCCTGTCTGACTGTCTATCGAGGGGAGAATTCATCTAGTTTCCCTCCTGTCTGTCTGTCTATGGAGGGGAGAATTCATCTAGTTTCCCTCCTGTCTGTCTGTCTATGGAGGGGAGAATTAATCTAGTTTCCCTCCTGTCTTTCTGTCTATGGAGGGGAGAATTCATCTAGTTTCCCTCCTGTCTGTCTGTCTATGGAGGGGAGAATTAATCTAGTTTCCCTCCTGTTTGTCTGTCTATGGAGGGGAGAATTCATCTAGTTTCCCTCCTGTCTGTCTGTCTATGGAGGGGAGAATTAATCTAGTTCCCCTCCTGTCTTTCTGTCTATGGAGGGGATAATTAATCTAGTTTCCCCTCCTGTCTATGGAGGGGAGAATTCATCTAGTTTCCCTCCTGTCTATGGAGGGGAGAATTAATCTAGTTTCCCTCCTGTCTGTTTGTCTATGGAGGGGAGAATTCATCTAGTTTCTCTCCTGTCTATGGAGGGGAGAATTCATCTAGTTTCCCTCCTGTCTGTCTGTCTATCGAGGGGAGAATTCATCTAGTTTCCCTACTGTCTGTCTGTCTATGGAGGGGAGAATTAATCTAGTTTCCCTCCTGTCTATGGAGGGGAGAATTCATCTAGTTTCCCTCCTGTCTATGGAGGGGAGAATTCATCTAGTTTCCCTCCTGTCTTTCTGTCTATGGAGGGGAGAATTCATCTAGTTTCCCTCCTGTCTATGGAGGGGAGAATTCATCTAGTTTCCCTCCTGTCTGTCTGTCTATGGAGGGGATAATTCATCTAGTTTCCCTCCTGTCTATGGAGGGGAGAATTCATCTAGTTTCCCTACTGTCTGTCTGTCTATGGAGGGGAGAATTCATCTAGTTTCCCTCCTGTCTATGGAGGGGAGAATTCATCTAGTTTCCCTACTGTCTGTCTGTCTATGGAGGGGAGAATTCATCTAGTTTCCCTCCTGTCTATGGAGGGGAGAATTAATCTAGTTTCCCTCCTGTCTGACTGTCTATCGAGGGGAGAATTCATCTAGTTTCCCTCCTGTCTGTCTGTCTATGGAGGGGAGAATTCATCTAGTTTCCCTCCTGTCTGTCTGTCTATGGAGGGGAGAATTAATCTAGTTTCCCTCCTGTCTATGGAGGGGAGAATTCATCTAGTTTCCCTCCTGTCTATGGAGGGGAGAATTCATCTAATTTCCCTCCTGTCTGTCTGTCTATGGAGGGGAGAATTCATCTAGTTTCCCTCCTGTCTATGGGGGGAGAATTCATCGAGTTTCCCTCCTGTCTGTCTGTCTATGGAGGGGAGAATTCATCTAGTTTCCCTCCTGTCTGTCTGTCTATGGACGGGAAAATTCATCTAGTTTCCCTCCTGTCTGTCTGTCTATGGAGGGGAGAATTCATCTAGTTTCCCTCCTGTCTTTCTGTCTATGGAGGGGAGAATTCATCCAATTTCCTTCCTGTCTTTCTGTCTATGGAGGGGAGAATTCATCTAGTTTCCCTCCTGTCTATGGAGGGGAGAATTAATCTAGTTTCCCTCCTGTCTGTTTGTCTATGGAGGGGAGAATTCATCTAGTTTCTCTCCTGCCTATGGAGGGGAGAATTAATCTAGTTTCCCTCCTTTCTGTCTGTCTATGGAGGGGAGAATTAATCTAGTTTCCCTCCTGTCTGTCTGTCTATGGAGGGGAGAATTCATCTAGTTTCCCTCCTGTCTTTCTGTCTATGGAGGGGAGAATTCATCTAGTTTCCCTCCTGTCTATGGAGGGGAGAATTCATCTAGTTTCCCTCCTGTCTTTCTGTCTATGTAGGGGAGAATTCATCTAGTTTCCCTCCTGTCTTTCTGTCTATGGAGGGGAGAATTCATCTAGTTTCCCTCCTGTCTGTCTGTCTATGGAGGGGAGAATTCATCTAGTTTCCCTCCTGTCTGACTGTCTATCGAGGGGAGAATTCATCTAGTTTCCCTCCTGTCTGTCTATGGAGGTGAGAATTAATCTAGTTCCCCTCCTGTCTGTCTGTCTATGGAGGGGAGAATTCATCTAGTTTCCCTCCTGTCTGTCTGTCTATGGAGGGGAGAATTCATCTAGTTTCCCTCCTGTCTGTCTGTCTATGGAGGGGAGAATTCATCTAGTTTCCCTCCTGTCTATGGAGGGGAGAATTCATCTAGTTTCCCTCCTGTCTGTCTGTCTATGGAGGGGAGAGTTCATCTAGTTTCCCTTCCTGTCTATGGAGGGGAGAATTCATCTAGTTTCCCTCCTCTCTATGGAGGGGAGAATTCATCTAGTTTCCCTCCTGTCTGTCTGTCTATGGAGGGGAGAGTTCATCTAGTTTCCCTTCCTGTCTATGGAGGGGAGAATTCATCTAGTTTCCCCTCCTGTCTATGGAGGGGAGAAGTGATCTAGTTTCCCTCCTGTCTATGTAGGGGAGAATTCATCTAGTTTCCCCTCCTGTCTATGGAGGGGAGAATTAATCTAGTTCCCCTCCTGTCTATGGAGGGGAGAATTGATCTAGTTTCCCTCCTGTCTATGGAGGGGAGAATTGATCTAGTTTCCCTCCTGTCTATGGAGGGGAGAATTCATCTAGTTTCCCTCCTGTCTATGGAGGGGAGAATTCATCTAGTTTCCCTCCTGTCTGTCTGTCTATGGAGGGGAGAATTCATCTAGTTTCCCTCCTGTCTGTCTGTCTATGGAGGGGAGAATTCATCTAGTTTCCCTCCTGTCTGTCTGTCTATGGAGGGGAGAATTCATCTAGTTCCCCTCCTGTCTTTCTGTCTATGGAGGGGAGAATTAATCTAGTTTCCCTCCAGTCTTTCTGTCTATGGAGGGGAGAATTAGTCTAGTGTCCCTCCTGTCTGTCTGTCTATGGAGGGGAGAATTAATCTAGTTCCCCTACTGTCTTTCTGTCTATGGAGGGGAGAATTAGTCTAGTGTCCCTCCTGTCTGTCTGTCTATGGAGGGGAGAATTAATCTAGTTCCCCTCCTGTCTTTCTGTCTATGGAGGGGAGAATTCGTCTAGTTTCCCTCCTGTCTTTCTGTCTATGGAGGGGAGAATTCATCTAGTTTCCCTCCTGTCTATGGAGGGGAGAATTCATCTAGTTTCCCTCCTGTGTATGGAGGGGAGAATTCATCTAGTTTCCCTCCTGTCTATGGAGGGTAGAATTCATCTAGTTTCCCTCCTGTCTTTTTGTCTATGGAAGGGAGAATTCATCTAGTTTCCTTCCTGTCTTTTTGTCTATGGAGGGGAGAATTAATCTAGTTTCCCTCCTATTTGTCTGTCTATGGAGGGGAGAATTCATCTAGTTTCCCTCCTGTCTGTCTGTCTATGGAGGGGAAAATTAATCTAGTTTCCCTCCTGTTTGTCTGTCTATGGAGGGGAGAATTCATCTAGTTTCCCTCCTGTCTGTCTGTCTATGGAGGGGAGAATTCATCTAGTTTCCCCCTTATCTATGGAGGGGATAATTAATCTAGTTTACCTCCTGTCTATGGAGGGGAGAATTCATCTAGTTTCCTTCCTGTCTATGGAGGGGAGAATTCATCTAGTTTCCCTCCTGTCTGTCTGTCTATGGAGGGGAGAGTTCATCTAGTTTCACTCCTGTCTGTCTGTCTATGGAGGGGAGAATTAATCTAGTTTCCCTCCTGTCTATGGAGGGGAGAATTCATCTAGTTTCCCTCCTGTCTGTCTGTCTATGGAGGGGAGAATTCATCTAGTTTCCCTCCTGTCTATGGAGGGGAGAAATAATCTAGTTACCCTCCTGTCTGTCTGTCTATGGAGGGGATAATTCATCTAGTTTCCCCTCCTGTCTATGGAGGGGAGAATTCATCTAGTTTCCCTCATGTATATGTAGGGGAGAATTAATCTAGTGTCCCTCCTGTCTATGGAGGGGAGAATTCATCTAGTTTCCCTCCTGTCTTTTTGTCTATGGAGGGGAGAATTAATCTAGTTTCCTTCCTGTCTTTCTGTCTATGGAGTGGAAAATTAATCTAGTTTCCCTCCTGTCTTTTTGTCTATGGAGGGGAGAATTCATCTAGTTTCCCTCCTGTTTGTCTGTCTATGGAGGGGAGAATTCATCTAGTTTCCCTCCTGTCTGTCTGTCTATGGAGGGGAGAATTAATCTAGTTTCCCTCCTGTTTGTCTGTCTATGGAGGGGAGAATTCATCTAGTTTCCCTCCTGTCTGTCTGTCTATGGAGGGGAGAATTAATCTAGTTCCCCTCCTGTCTTTCTGTCTATGGAGGGGAGAATTCATCTAGTTCCCCCCCTGTCTTTCTGTCTATGGAGGGGAGAATTCATCTAGTTTCCCTCCTGTCTATGGAGGGGAGAATTCATCTAGTTTCCCTCCTGTCTATGGAGGGGAGAATTAATCTAGTTTCCCTCCTGTCTGTCTGTCTATGGAGGGGAGAGTTCATCTAGTTTCCCTCCTGTCTGTCTGTCTATGGAGGGGAGAATTCATCTAGTTTCCCCTCCTGTCTATGGAGGGGAGAATTCATCTAGTTTCCCTCCTGTCTATGGAGGGGAGAATTATTCTAGTTTCCCTCCTGTCTGTTTGTCTATGGAGGGGAGAATTCATCTAGTTTCTCTCCTGTCTATGGAGGGGAGAAGTCATCTAGTTTCCCTCCTTTCTGTCTGTCTATGGAGGGGAGAATTGATCTAATTTCTCTCCTGTCTGTCTGTCTATGGAGGGGAGAATTCATCTAGTTTCCCTCCTGTCTTTCTGTTTATGGAGGGGAGAATTCATCTAGTTTCCCTCCTGTCTATGGAGGGGAGAATTCATCTAGTTTCCCTCCTCTCTGTCTGTCTATGGAGGGGAGAATTCATCTAGTTTCCCTCCTGTCTATGGAGGGGAGAATTCATCTAGTTTCCCTCCTGTCTGTCTGTCTATGGAGGGGAGAATTCATCTAGTTTCCCTCCTGTCTGACTGTCTATCGAGGGGAGAATTCATCTAGTTTCCCTCCTGTCTGTCTGTCTATGGAGGGGAGAATTCATCTAGTTTCCCTCCTGTCTATGGAGGGGAAATTAATCTAGTTTCCCTCCTGTTTGTCTGTCTATGGAGGGGAGAATTCATCTAGTTTCCCTCCTGTCTGTCTGTCTATGGAGGGGAGAATTAATCTAGTTCCCCTCCTGTCTTTCTGTCTATGGAGGGGAGAATTCATCTAGTTTCCCTCCTGTCTATGGAGGGGAGAATTCGTCTAGTTTCCCTCCTGTCTGTCTGTCTATGGAGGGGAGAGTTCATCTAGTTTCCCCTCCTGTCTATGGAGGGGAGAATTCATCTAGTTTCACTCCTGTCTATGGAGGGGAGAATTCATCTAGTTTCCCTCCTGTCTGTCTGTCTATGGAGGGGAGAATTCATCTAGTTTCCCTCCTGTCTATGGAGGGGAGAATTAATCTAGTTTCCCTCCTGTCTGTCTGTCTATGGAGGGGAGAATTCATCTAGTTTCTCTCCTGTCTATGGAGGGAAGAATTCATCTAGTTTCCCTCCTGTTTGTCTGTCTATGGAGGGGATAATTCATCTAGTTTCCCCTCCTGTCTATGGAGGGGAGAATTCATCTAGTTTCCCTCCTGTATATGGAGGGGAGAATTCATCTAGTTTCCGTCCAGTCTATGGAGGGGAGAATTCATCTAGTTTCCCTCCTGTCTTTTTGTCTATGGAGGGGAGAATTCATCTAGTTTCCCTTCTGTCTGTCTGTCTATGGAGAGGAGAATTAATCTAGTTTCCCTCCTGTCTGTCTGTCTATGGAGGGGAGAATTAATCTAGTTCCCCTCCTGTTTGTCTGTCTATGGAGGGGAGAATTCATCTAGTTTCCCTCCTGTCTGTCTGTCTATGGAGGGGAGAATTAATCTAGAGTCCCTCCTGTCTGACTGTCTATGGAGGGGAGAATTAATCTAGTTTCCCTCCTGTCTGTCTGTCTATGGAGGGGAGAATTCATCTAGTTTCCCTCCTGTCTGTCTGTCTATGGAGGGGAGAATTAATCTAGTTTCCCTCCTGTCTTTCTGTCTATGGAGGGGAGAATTCATCTAGTTTCCCTCCTGTCTATGGAGGGGAGAATTCATCTAGTTTCCCTCCTGTCTGTCTGTCTATCGAGGGGAGAATTCATCTAGTTTCCCTCCTGTCTGTCTGTCTATGGAGGGGAGAATTCATCTAGTTTCCCTCCTGTCTATGGAGGGGTAATTTAATCTAGTTTCCCTCCTGTTTGTCTGTCTATGGAGGGGAGAATTCATCCAATTTCCCTCCTGTCTTTCTGTCTATGGAGGGGAGAATTAATCTAGTTTCCCTCCTGTCTTTTTGTCTATGGAGGGGAGAATTCATCTAGTTTCCCTTCTGTCTGTCTGTCTATGGAGGGGAGAATTCATCTAGTTTCCCTCCTGTCTGACTGTCTATCGAGGGGAGAATTCATCTAGTTTCCCTCCTGTCTGTCTGTCTATGGAGGGGAGAATTCATCTAGTTTCCCTCCTGTCTGTCTGTCTATGGAGGGGAGAATTAATCTAGTTTCCCTCCTGTCTTTCTGTCTATGGAGGGGAGAATTCATCTAGTTTCCCTCCTGTCTGTCTGTCTATGGAGGGGAGAATTCATCTAGTTTCCCTCCTGTTTGTCTGTCTATGGAGGGGAGAATTCATCTAGTTTCCCTCCTGTCTGACTGTCTATGGAGGGGAGAATTCATCTAGTTTCCCTCCTGTCTGTCTGTCTATGGAGGGGAGAATTAATCTAGTTTCCCTCCTGTTTGTCTGTCTATGGAGGGGAGAATTCATCTAGTTTCACTCCTGTCTGTCTGTCTATGGAGGGGAGAATTAATCTAGTTCCCCTCCTGTCTTTCTGTCTATGGAGGGGATAATTCATCTAGTTTCCCCTCCTGTCTATGGAGGGGAGAATTCATCTAGTTTCCCTCCTGTCTATGGAGGGGAGAATTCATCTAGTTTCCCTCCTGTCTATGGAGGGGAGAATTCATCTAGTTTCCCTCCTGTCTATCGAGGGGAGAATTCATCTAGTTTCCCTACTGTCTGTCTGTCTATGGAGGGGATAATTCATCTAGTTTCCCCTCCTGTCTATGGAGGGGAGAATTCATCTAGTTTCCCTCCTGTATATGGAGGGGAGAATTCATCTAGTTTCCGTCCAGTCTATGGAGGGGAGAATTCATCTAGTTTCCCTCCTGTCTTTTTGTCTATGGAGGGGAGAATTCATCTAGTTTCCCTTCTGTCTGTCTGTCTATGGAGAGGAGAATTAATCTAGTTTCCCTCCTGTCTGTCTGTCTATGGAGGGGAGAATTAATCTAGTTTCCCTCCTGTTTGTCTGTCTATGGAGGGGAGAATTCATCTAGTTTCCCTCCTGTCTGTCTGTCTATGGAGGGGAGAATTAATCTAGTTTCCCTCCTGTCTGACTGTCTATGGAGGGGAGAATTAATCTAGTTTCCCTCCTGTCTGTCTGTCTATGGAGGGGAGAATTCATCTAGTTTCCCTCCTGTCTGTCTGTCTATGGAGGGGAGAATTAATCTAGTTTCCCTCCTGTCTTTCTGTCTATGGAGGGGAGAATTCATCTAGTTTCCCTCCTGTCTATGGAGGGGAGAATTCATCTAGTTTCCCTCCTGTCTATGGAGGGGAGAATTCATCTAGTTTCTCTCCTGTCTATGGAGGGGAGAATTCATCTAGTTTCCCTCCTGTCTGTCTGTCTATCGAGGGGAGAATTCATCTAGTTTCCCTCCTGTCTGTCTGTCTATGGAGGGGAGAATTCATCTAGTTTCCCTCCTGTTTGTCTGTGTATGGAGGGGAGAATTCATCCAATTTCCCTCCTGTCTTTCTGTCTATGGAGGGGAGAATTCATCTAGTTTCCCTCCTGTCTTTCTGTCTATGGAGGGGAGAATTCATCTAGTTTCCCTCCTGTCTATGGAGGGGAGAATTCATCTAGTTTCCCTACTGTCTGTCTGTATATGGAGGGGAGAATTCATCTAGTTTCCCTCCTGTCTATGGAGGGGAGAATTCATCTAGTTTCCCTCCTGTCTGACTGTCTATCGAGGGAAGAATTCATCTAGTTTCCCTCCTGTCTGTCTGTCTATGGAGGGGAAAATTCATCTTTTTCCCTCCTGTCTGTCTGTCTATGGAGGGGAGAATTCATCTAGTTTCCCTCCTGTCTGTCTGTCTATGGAGGGGAGAATTAATCTAGTTTCCCTCCTGTCTATGGAGGGGAGAATTCATCTAGTTTCCCTCCTGTCTATGGAGGGGAGAATTCATCAAATTTCCCTCCTGTCTGACTGTCTATCGAGGGGAGAATTAATCTAGTTTCCCTCCTGTCTTTCTGTCTATGGAGGGGAGAATTCATCTAGTTTCCCTCCTCTCTGTCTGTCTATGGAGGGGAGAATTAATCTAGTTTCCCTCCTGTTTGTCTGTCTATGGAGGGGAGAATTCATCTAGTTTCCCTCCTGTCTTTTTGTCTATGGAGGGGAGAATTAATCTAGTTTCCTTCCTGTCTTTCTGTCTATGGAGTGGAAAATTAATCTAGTTCCCTCATGTCTTTTTGTCTATGGAGGGGAGAATTAATCTAGTTTCCCTCCTGTTTGTCTGTCTATGGAGGGGATAATTAATCTAGTTTCCCCTCCTGTCTATGGAGGGGAGAATTCATCTAGTTTCCCTCCTGTCTATGGAGGGGAGAATTCATCTAGTTTCCCTCCTGTCTATGGAGGGGAGAATTCATCTAGTTTCCCTCCTGTCTATGGAGGGGAGAATTAATCTAGTTTCCCTCCTGTCTGTCTGTCTATCGAGGGGAGAATTCATCTAGTTTCCCTACTGTCTGTCTGTCTATGGAGGGGAGAATTAATCTAGTTTCCCTCCTGTCTATGGAGGGGAGAATTCATCTAGTTTCCCTCCTGTCTTTTTGTCTATGGAGGGGAGAATTCATCTAGTTTCCCTTCTGTCTGTCTGTCTATGGAGAGGAGAATTAATCTAGTTTCCCTCCTGTCTGTCTGTCTATGGAGGGGAGAATTAATCTAGTTTCCCTCCTGTTTGTCTGTCTATGGAGGGGAGAATTCATCTAGTTTCCCTCCTGTCTGTCTGTCTATGGAGGGGAGAATTAATCTAGTGTCCCTCCTGTCTGACTGTCTATCGAGGGGAGAATTCATCTAGTTTCCCTCCTGTCTGTCTGTCTATGGAGGGGAGAATTCATCTAGTTTCCCTCCTGTCTGTCTGTCTATGGAGGGGAGAATTAATCTAGTTTCCCTCCTGTCTTTCTGTCTATGGAGGGGAGAATTCATCTAGTTTCCCTCCTGTCTGTCTGTCTATGGAGGGGAGAATTAATCTAGTTTCCCTCCTGTTTGTCTGTCTATGGAGGGGAGAATTCATCTAGTTTCCCTCCTGTCTGTCTGTCTATGGAGGGGAGAATTAATCTAGTTCCCCTCCTGTCTTTCTGTCTATGGAGGGGATAATTAATCTAGTTTCCCCTCCTGTCTATGGAGGGGAGAATTCATCTAGTTTCCCTCCTGTCTATGGAGGGGAGAATTCATCTAGTTTCCCTCCTGTCTATGGAGGGGAGAATTAATCTAGTTTCCCTCCTGTCTGTTTGTCTATGGAGGGAAGAATTCATCTAGTTTCTCTCCTGTCTATGGAGGGGAGAATTCATCTAGTTTCCCTCCTGTCTGTCTGTCTATCGAGGGGAGAATTCATCTAGTTTCCCTACTGTCTGTCTGTCTATGGAGGGGAGAATTAATCTAGTTTCCCTCCTGTCTATGGAGGGGAGAATTCATCTAGTTTCCCTCCTGTCTATGGAGGGGAGAATTCATCTAGTTTCCCTCCTGTCTTTCTGTCTATGGAGGGGAGAATTCATCTAGTTTCCCTCCTGTCTGTCTGTCTATGGAGGGGATAATTCATCTAGTTTCCCTCCTGTCTATGGAGGGGAGAATTCATCTAGTTTCCCTACTGTCTGTCTGTCTATGGAGGGGAGAATTCATCTAGTTTCCCTCCTGTCTATGGAGGGGAGAATTCATCTAGTTTCCCTACTGTCTGTCTGTCTATGGAGGGGAGAATTCATCTAGTTTCCCCTCCTGTCTATGGAGGGGAGAATTCATCTAGTTTCCCTCCTGTCTATGGAGGGGAGAATTAATCTAGTTTCCCTCCTGTCTGTTTGTCTATGGAGGGGAGAATTCATCTAGTTTCCCTCCTGTCTATGGAGGGGAGAATTAATCTAGTTTCCCTCCTGTCTGTCTGTCTATGGAGGGGAGAATTCATCTAGTTTCTCTCCTGTCTATGGAGGGGAGAATTCATCTAGTTTCCCTCCTGTCTGTCTGTCTATGGAGGGGATAATTCATCTAGTTTCCCCTCCTGTCTATGGAGGGGAGAATTCATCTAGTTTCCCTCCTGTATATGGAGGGGAGAATTCATCTAGTTTCCGTCCAGTCTATGGAGGGGAGAATTCATCTAGTTTCCCTCCTGTCTTTTTGTCTATGGAGGGGAGAATTCATCTAGTTTCCCTTCTGTCTGTCTGTCTATGGAGAGGAGAATTAATCTAGTTTCCCTCCTGTCTGTCTGTCTATGGAGGGGAGAATTAATCTAGTTTCCCTCCTGTTTGTCTGTCTATGGAGGGGAGAATTCATCTAGTTTCCCTCCTGTCTGTCTGTCTATGGAGGGGAGAATTAATCTAGTTTCCCTCCTGTCTGACTGTCTATCGAGGGGAGAATTAATCTAGTTTCCCTCCTGTCTTTCTGTCTATGGAGGGGAGAATTCATCTAGTTTCCCTCCTGTCTGTCTGTCTATGGAGGGGAGAATTAATCTAGTTTCCCTCCTGTTTGTCTGTCTATGGAGGGGAGAATTCATCTAGTTTCCCTCCTGTCTTTTTGTCTATGGAGGGGAGAATTAATCTAGTTTCCTTCCTGTCTTTCTGTCTATGGAGTGGAAAATTAATCTAGTTCCCTCCTGTCTTTTTGTCTATGGAGGGGAGAATTAATCTAGTTTCCCTCCTGTTTGTCTGTCTATGGAGGGGATAATTAATCTAGTTTCCCCTCCTGTCTATGGAGGGGAGAATTCATCTAGTTTCCCTCCTGTCTATGGAGGGGAGAATTCATCTAGTTTCCCTCCTGTCTATGGAGGGGAGAATTCATCTAGTTTCCCTCCTGTCTATGGAGGGGAGAATTAATCTAGTTTCCCTCCTGTCTGTCTGTCTATCGAGGGGAGAATTCATCTAGTTTCCCTACTGTCTGTCTGTCTATGGAGGGGAGAATTAATCTAGTTTCCCTCCTGTCTATGGAGGGGAGAATTCATCTAGTTTCCCTCCTGTCTTTTTGTCTATGGAGGGGAGAATTCATCTAGTTTCCCTTCTGTCTGTCTGTCTATGGAGAGGAGAATTAATCTAGTTTCCCTCCTGTCTGTCTGTCTATGGAGGGGAGAATTAATCTAGTTTCCCTCCTGTTTGTCTGTCTATGGAGGGGAGAATTCATCTAGTTTCCCTCCTGTCTGTCTGTCTATGGAGGGGAGAATTAATCTAGTTTCCCTCCTGTCTGACTGTCTATCGAGGGGAGAATTCATCTAGTTTCCCTCCTGTCTGTCTGTCTATGGAGGGGAGAATTCATCTAGTTTCCCTCCTGTCTGTCTGTCTATGGAGGGGAGAATTAATCTAGTTTCCCTCCTGTCTTTCTGTCTATGGAGGGGAGAATTCATCTAGTTTCCCTCCTGTCTGTCTGTCTATGGAGGGGAGAATTAATCTAGTTTCCCTCCTGTTTGTCTGACTATGGAGGGGAGAATTCATCTAGTTTCCCTCCTGTCTGTCTGTCTATGGAGGGGAGAATTAATCTAGTTCCCCTCCTGTCTTTCTGTCTATGGAGGGGATAATTAATCTAGTTTCCCCTCCTGTCTATGGAGGGGAGAATTCATCTAGTTTCCCTCCTGTCTATGGAGGGGAGAATTCATCTAGTTTCCCTCCTGTCTATGGAGGGGAGAATTCATCTAGTTTCCCTCCTGTCTATGGAGGGGAGAATTAATCTAGTTTCCCTCCTGTCTGTTTGTCTATGGAGGGAAGAATTCATCTAGTTTCTCTCCTGTCTATGGAGGGGAGAATTCATCTAGTTTCCCTCCTGTCTGTCTGTCTATCGAGGGGAGAATTCATCTAGTTTCCCTACTGTCTGTCTGTCTATGGAGGGGAGAATTAATCTAGTTTCCCTCCTGTCTATGGAGGGGAGAATTCATCTAGTTTCCCTCCTGTCTATGGAGGGGAGAATTCATCTAGTTTCCCTCCTGTCTTTCTGTCTATGGAGGGGAGAATTCATCTAGTTTCCCTCCTGTCTATGGAGGGGAGAATTCATCTAGTTTCCCTCCTGTCTGTTTGTCTATGGAGGGGATAATTCATCTAGTTTCCCTCCTGTCTATGGAGGGGAGAATTCATCTAGTTTCCCTACTGTCTGTCTGTCTATGGAGGGGAGAATTCATCTAGTTTCCCTCCTGTCTATGGAGGGGAGAATTCATCTAGTTTCCCTACTGTCTGTCTGTCTATGGAGGGGAGAATTCATCTAGTTTCCCTCCTGTCTATGGAGGGGAGAATTAATCTAGTTTCGCTCCTGTCTGACTGTCTATCGAGGGGAGAATTCATCTAGTTTCCCTCCTGTCTGTCTGTCTATGGAGGGGAGAATTCATCTAGTTTCCCTCCTGTCTGTCTGTCTATGGAGGGGAGAATTAATCTAGTTTCCCTCCTGTCTATGGAGGGGAGAATTCATCTAGTTTCCCTCCTGTCTATGGAGGGGAGAATTCATCTAATTTCCCTCCTGTCTGTCTATCTATGGAGGGGAGAATTCATCTAGTTTCCCTCCTGTCTATGGGGGGAGAATTCATCGAGTTTCCCTCCTGTCTGTCTGTCTATGGAGGGGAGAATTCATCTAGTTTCCCTCCTGTCTGTCTGTCTATGGAGGGGAAAATTCATCTAGTTTCCCTCCTCTCTGTCTGTCTATGGAGGGGAGAATTCATCTAGTTTCCCTCCTGTCTTTCTGTCTATGGAGGGGAGAATTCATCCAATTTCCTTCCTGTCTTTCTGTCTATGGAGGGGAGAATTCATCTAGTTTCCCTCCTGTCTATGGAGGGGAGAATTCATCTAGTTTCCCTCCTGTCTATGGAGGGGAGAATTCATCTAGTTTCCCTCCTGTCTGTCTGTCTGTCTATGGAGGGGAGAATTCATCTAGTTTCCCTCCTGTCTATGGAGGGGAGAATTCATCTAGTTTCCCTCCTGTCTGTCTGTCTGTCTATGGAGGGGAGAATTCATCTAGTTTCCCTCCTGTCTGTCTATGGAGGGGAGAATTCATCTAGTTCCCTCCTGTCTTTTTGTCTATGGAGGGGAGAA
Source organism: Salmo salar (assembly GCF_965601325.2). Taxonomy (NCBI): domain Eukaryota; kingdom Metazoa; phylum Chordata; class Actinopteri; order Salmoniformes; family Salmonidae; genus Salmo; species Salmo salar. The sequence continues at coordinate 1,526,111 of NW_027675320.1, read as the reverse complement.
TTAATCTAGTTTCCCTCCTGTTTGTCTGTCTATGGAGGGGATAATTAATCTAGTTTCCCCTCCTGTCTATGGAGGGGAGAATTCATCTAGTTTCCCTCCTGTCTATGGAGGGGAGAATTCATCTAGTTTCCCTCCTGTCTATGGAGGGGAGAATTCATCTAGTTTCCCTCCTGTCTATGGAGGGGAGAATTAATCTAGTTTCCCTCCTGTCTGTCTGTCTATCGAGGGGAGAATTCATCTAGTTTCCCTACTGTCTGTCTGTCTATGGAGGGGAGAATTAATCTAGTTTCCCTCCTGTCTATGGAGGGGAGAATTCATCTAGTTTCCCTCCTGTCTTTTTGTCTATGGAGGGGAGAATTCATCTAGTTTCCCTTCTGTCTCTCTGTCTATGGAGAGGAGAATTAATCTAGTTTCCCTCCTGTCTGTCTGTCTATGGAGGGGAGAATTAATCTAGTTTCCCTCCTGTTTGTCTGTCTATGGAGGGGAGAATTCATCTAGTTTCCCTCCTGTCTGTCTGTCTATGGAGGGGAGAATTAATCTAGTTTCCCTCCTGTCTGACTGTCTATCGAGGGGAGAATTCATCTAGTTTCCCTCCTGTCTGTCTGTCTATGGAGGGGAGAATTCATCTAGTTTCCCTCCTGTCTGTCTGTCTATGGAGGGGAGAATTAATCTAGTTTCCCTCCTGTCTTTCTGTCTATGGAGGGGAGAATTCATCTAGTTTCCCTCCTGTCTGTCTGTCTATGGAGGGGAGAATTAATCTAGTTTCCCTCCTGTTTGTCTGACTATGGAGGGGAGAATTCATCTAGTTTCCCTCCTGTCTGTCTGTCTATGGAGGGGAGAATTAATCTAGTTCCCCTCCTGTCTTTCTGTCTATGGAGGGGATAATTAATCTAGTTTCCCCTCCTGTCTATGGAGGGGAGAATTCATCTAGTTTCCCTCCTGTCTATGGAGGGGAGAATTCATCTAGTTTCCCTCCTGTCTATGGAGGGGAGAATTCATCTAGTTTCCCTCCTGTCTATGGAGGGGAGAATTAATCTAGTTTCCCTCCTGTCTGTTTGTCTATGGAGGGAAGAATTCATCTAGTTTCTCTCCTGTCTATGGAGGGGAGAATTCATCTAGTTTCCCTCCTGTCTGTCTGTCTATCGAGGGGAGAATTCATCTAGTTTCCCTACTGTCTGTCTGTCTATGGAGGGGAGAATTAATCTAGTTTCCCTCCTGTCTATGGAGGGGAGAATTCATCTAGTTTCCCTCCTGTCTATGGAGGGGAGAATTCATCTAGTTTCCCTCCTGTCTTTCTGTCTATGGAGGGGAGAATTCATCTAGTTTCCCTCCTGTCTATGGAGGGGAGAATTCATCTAGTTTCCCTCCTGTCTGTCTGTCTATGGAGGGGATAATTCATCTAGTTTCCCTCCTGTCTATGGAGGGGAGAATTCATCTAGTTTCCCTACTGTCTGTCTGTCTATGGAGGGGAGAATTCATCTAGTTTCCCTCCTGTCTATGGAGGGGAGAATTCATCTAGTTTCCCTACTGTCTGTCTGTCTATGGAGGGGAGAATTCATCTAGTTTCCCTCCTGTCTATGGAGGGGAGAATTAATCTAGTTTCGCTCCTGTCTGACTGTCTATCGAGGGGAGAATTCATCTAGTTTCCCTCCTGTCTGTCTGTCTATGGAGGGGAGAATTCATCTAGTTTCCCTCCTGTCTGTCTGTCTATGGAGGGGAGAATTAATCTAGTTTCCCTCCTGTCTATGGAGGGGAGAATTCATCTAGTTTCCCTCCTGTCTATGGAGGGGAGAATTCATCTAATTTCCCTCCTGTCTGTCTGTCTATGGAGGGGAGAATTCATCTAGTTTCCCTCCTGTCTATGGGGGGAGAATTCATCGAGTTTCCCTCCTGTCTGTCTGTCTATGGAGGGGAGAATTCATCTAGTTTCCCTCCTGTCTGTCTGTCTATGGAGGGGAAAATTCATCTAGTTTCCCTCCTCTCTGTCTGTCTATGGAGGGGAGAATTCATCTAGTTTCCCTCCTGTCTTTCTGTCTATGGAGGGGAGAATTCATCCAATTTCCTTCCTGTCTTTCTGTCTATGGAGGGGAGAATTCATCTAGTTTCCCTCCTGTCTATGGAGGGGAGAATTCATCTAGTTTCCCTCCTGTCTATGGAGGGGAGAATTCATCTAGTTTCCCTCCTGTCTGTCTGTCTGTCTATGGAGGGGAGAATTCATCTAGTTTCCCTCCTGTCTATGGAGGGGAGAATTCATCTAGTTTCCCTCCTGTCTGTCTGTCTGTCTATGGAGGGGAGAATTCATCTAGTTTCCCTCCTGTCTGTCTATGGAGGGGAGAATTCATCTAGTTCCCCTCCTGTCTGTCTGTCTATGGAGGGGAGAATTAATCTAGTTTCCCTCCTGTCTATGGAGGGGAGAATTCATCTAGTTTCCCTCCTGTCTATGGAGGGGAGAATTCATCTAATTTCCCTCCTGTCTGTCTGTCTATGGAGGGGAGAATTCATCTAGTTTCCCTCCTGTCTATGGGGGGAGAATTCATCGAGTTTCCCTCCTGTCTGTCTGTCTATGGAGGGGAGAATTCATCTAGTTTCCCTCCTGTCTGTCTGTCTATGGAGGGGAAAATTCATCTAGTTTCCCTCCTGTCTGTCTGTCTATGGAGGGGAGAATTCATCTAGTTTCCCTCCTGTCTTTCTGTCTATGGAGGGGAGAATTCATCCAATTTCCTTCCTGTCTTTCTGTCTATGGAGGGGAGAATTCATCTAGTTTCCCTCCTGTCTATGGAGGGGAGAATTCATCTAGTTTCCCTCCTGTCTATGGAGGGGAGAATTCATCTAGTTTCCCGCATGTCTATGGAGGGGAGAATTCATCTAGTTTCCCTCCTGTCTGTCTGTCTGTCTATGGAGGGGAGAATTCATCTAGTTTCCCTCCTGTCTATGGAGGGGAGAATTCATCTAGTTTCCCTCCTGTCTGTCTGTCTGTCTATGGAGGGGAGAATTCATCTAGTTTCCCTCCTGTCTGTCTGTCTATCGAGGGGAGAATTCATCTAGTTTCCATACTGTCTGTCTGTCTATGGAGGGGAGAATTAATCTAGTTTCCCTCCTGTCTATGGAGGGGAGAATTCATCTAGTTTCCCTCCTGTCTATGGAGGGGAGAATTCATCTAGTTTCCCTCCTGTCTTTCTGTCTATGGAGGGGAGAATTCATCTAGTTTCCCTCCTGTCTATGGAGGGGAGAATTCATCTAGTTTCCCTCCTGTCTGTCTGTCTATGGAGGGGATAATTCATCTAGTTTCCCTCCTGTCTATGGAGGGGAGAATTCATCTAGTTTCCCTACTGTCTGTCTGTCTATGGAGGGGAGAATTCATCTAGTTTCCCTCCTGTCTATGGAGGGGAGAATTCATCTAGTTTCCCTACTGTCTGTCTGTCTATGGAGGGGAGAATTCATCTAGTTTCCCTCCTGTCTATGGAGGGGAGAATTAATCTAGTTTCCCTCCTGTCTGACTGTCTATCGAGGTGAGAATTCATCTAGTTTCCCTCCTGTCTGTCTGTCTATGGAGGGGAGAATTCATCTAGTTTCCATCCTGTCTGTCTGTCTATGGAGGGGAGAATTAATCTAGTTTCCCTCCTGTCTATGGAGGGGAGAATTCATCTAGTTTCCCTCCTGTCTATGGAGGGGAGAATTCATCTAATTTCCCTCCTGTCTGTCTGTCTATGGAGGGGAGAATTCATCTAGTTTCCCTCCTGTCTATGGGGGGAGAATTCATCGAGTTTCCCTCCTGTCTGTCTGTCTATGGAGGGGAGAATTCATCTAGTTTCCCTCCTGTCTGTCTGTCTATGGAGGGGAGAATTCATCTAGTTTCCCTCCTCTCTGTCTGTCTATGGAGGGGAGAATTCATCTAGTTTCCCTCCTGTCTTTCTGTCTATGGAGGGGAGAATTCATCCAGTTTCCTTCCTGTCTTTCTGTCTATGGAGGGGAGAATTCATCTAGTTTCCCTCCTGTCTATGGAGGGGAGAATTCATCTAGTTTCCCTCCTGTCTATGGAGGGGAGAATTCATCTAGTTTCCCTCCTGTCTGTCTGTCTGTCTATGGAGGGGAGAATTCATCTAGTTTCCCTCCTGTCTATGGAGGGGAGAATTCATCTAGTTTCCCTCCTGTCTGTCTGTCTGTCTATGGAGGGGAGAATTCATCTAGTTTCCCTCCTGTCTGTCTATGGAGGGGAGAATTCATCTAGTTCCCCTCCTGTCTGTCTGTCTATGGAGGGGAGAATTCATCTAGTTTCCCTCCTGTCTATGGAGGGGAGAATTCATCTAGTTTCCCTCCTGTCTATGGAGGGGAGAATTCATCTAGTTTCCCTCCTGTCTATGGAGGGGAGAATTAATCTAGTTTCCCTCCTGTCTGTTTGTCTATGGAGGGGAGAATTCATCTAGTTTCTCTCCTGTCTATGGAGGGGAGAATTCATCTAGTTTCCCTCCTGTCTGTCTGTCTATCGAGGGGAGAATTCATCTAGTTTCCCTACTGTCTGTCTGTCTATGGAGGGGAGAATTAATCTAGTTTCCCTCCTGTCTATGGACGGGAGAATTAATCTAGTTTCCCTCCTGTCTATGGAGGGGAGAATTCATCTAGTTTCCCTCCTGTCTTTCTGTCTATGGAGGGGAGAATTCATCTAGTTTCCCTCCTGTCTATGGAGGGGAGAATTCATCTAGTTTCCCTCCTGTCTGTCTGTCTATGGAGGGGATAATTCATCTAGTTTCCCTCCTGTCTATGGAGGGGAGAATTCATCTAGTTTCCCTACTGTCTGTCTGTCTATGGAGGGGAGAATTCATCTAGTTTCCCTCCTGTCTATGGAGGGGAGAATTCATCTAGTTTCCCTACTGTCTGTCTGTCTATGGAGGGGAGAATTCATCTAGTTTCCCTCCTGTCTATGGAGGGGAGAATTAATCTAGTTTCCCTCCTGTCTGACTGTCTATCGAGGGGAGAATTCATCTAGTTTCCCTCCTGTCTGTCTGTCTATGGAGGGGAGAATTCATCTAGTTTCCCTCCTGTCTGTCTGTCTATGGAGGGGAGAATTAATCTAGTTTCCCTCCTGTCTATGGAGGGGAGAATTCATCTAGTTTCCCTCCTGTCTATGGAGGGGAGAATTCATCTAATTTCCCTCCTGTCTGTCTGTCTATGGAGGGGAGAATTCATCTAGTTTCCCTCCTGTCTATCGGGGGGAGAATTCATCGAGTTTCCCTCCTGTCTGTCTGTCTATGGAGGGGAGAATTCATCTAGTTTCCCTCCTGTCTGTCTGTCTATGGAGGGGAAAATTCATCTAGTTTCCCTCCTGTCTGTCTGTCTATGGAGGGGAGAATTCATCTAGTTTCCCTCCTGTCTTTCTGTCTATGGAGGGGAGAATTCATCCAATTTCCTTCCTGTCTTTCTGTCTATGGAGGGGAGAATTCATCTAGTTTCCCTCCTGTCTATGGAGGGGAGAATTCATCTAGTTTCCCTCCTGTCTATGGAGGGGAGAATTCATCTAGTTTCCCTCCTGTCTGTCTGTCTGTCTATGGAGGGGAGAATTCATCTAGTTTCCCTCCTGTCTATGGAGGGGAGAATTCATCTAGTTTCCCTCCTGTCTGTCTGTCTGTCTATGGAGGGGAGAATTCATCTAGTTTCCCTCCTGTCTGTCTATGGAGGGGAGAATTCATCTAGTTCCCCTCCTGTCTGTCTGTCTATGGAGGGGAGAATTCATCTAGTTTCCCCTCCTGTCTGTCTGTCTATGGAGGGGATAATTCATCTAGTTTCCCTCCTGTCTATGGAGGGGAGAATTCATCTAGTTTCCCTCCTGTCTGTCTGTCTATGGAGGGGAGAATTCATCTAGTTTCCCTCCTGTCTATGGAGGGGAGAATTCATCTAGTTTCCCTCTAGTGTTCCATATTCACAACTATTAGAGATGGTTTGTCCACTTAGTCATACTGTCTCTTAGTAGTGTAGTGTAGTGCAGTGTAGTGTGGTGTTGTATAGTGTAGTATAGTGTAGTGCGCTGTAGTGCAGTGTAGTGTGGTGTAGTATAGTGTAGTATAGTGTAGTGTGGTGTAGTATAGTGTAGTATAGTGTAGTGTGGTGTAGTGCGGTGTAGTGCGGTGTAGTATAGTGCAGTATGGTGTAGTGTGGTGTAGTATATTGTAGTGTAGTGTAGTGTGGTGTAGTACAGTGTAGTATAGTGTAGTGTGGTGTAGTATAGTGTAGTATAGTGTAATGTGGTGTAGTGCAGTGTAGTATAGTGTGGTGTGGTGTAGTATAGTGTAGTATAGTGTAGTGTGGTGTAGTGCAGTGTAGTGCAGTGGAGTGTGATGTAGTATAGTGTAGTGTGGTGTAGTGCAGTGTAGCGCAGTGTAGTGCGGTGTAGTATAGTGTAGTATGGTGTGGTATAGTTTGGTATAGTGTAGTGTGGTGTAGTACAGTGTAGTATAGTGTAGTGTGGTGTAGTATAGTGTAGTATAGTGTAATGTGGTGTAGTGTGGTGTAGTATAGTGTGGTGTGGTGTAGTATAGTGTAGTATAGTGTAGTGTGGTGTAGTGCAGTGTAGTGCAGTGGAGTGTGGTGTAGTATAGTGTTGTTTAGTGTAGTGTGGTGTAGTACAGTGTAGTATAGTGTGGTGTGGTGTAGTGCAGTGTAGTATAGTGTAGTGAAGTGTAGTATAGTGCAGTATAGTGAAGTGCAGTATAGTGTAGTGTAATGCAGTATAGTGCAGTATAGTGAAGTGTAGTATAGTGTCGTGTAATGCAGTATAGTGCAGTATAGTGAAGTGTAGTGTAGTGTAGTGTAATGCAGCATATCGTAGTATAGTATATTGCAGTGTAATGCAGTATAGTGCGGTATAGTGAAGTGTAGTATAGTGCAGTGTAATGCATTATAGTGCGGTATAGTGAAGTGTAGTATAGTGTAGTGTAATGCATTATATCGTAGTATAGTATAGTGCAGTGTAATGCAGTATAGGGCAGTATAGTGAACTGTAGTATAGTGTAGTGTAATGTATTATATCGTAGTATAGTATAGTGCAGTGTAATGCGGTATAGTGAACTGTAGTATAGTGTAGTGTAATGCAGTATATCGTAGTATAGTGTAGGGTGGTGATGTGTTGTGTAATGCAGCATAGTATAGTGTAGTGTAGTATAGTGTTGTTTGGTGTAATGCAGTATAGCATCGTATGGTATAGTAGAGTATAGCTTAATGCAGTATAGTGTGGCATAGTGTAGTATGATAGAGTGTAGTATGATGCAGCACAGTATAGTATAGTATAGTATAGTATGGTATAGTATAGTGTGGTATAGTGGAGTGTAGTGTGGTGCAGTATAGTGTAGTATAGGGTAGTATTGTAGAGTGTGATGCAGTATAGTATAGTATAGTGTAGTATAGTAAGGTGCAGTGAGATGCGGTATGGTGTAGTATAGGGCGGTATAGTGTAGTGCAGTGTGATGCAGTATAGCATTGTATACTATAGTAGAGTAGAGTAGAGTGGAGACGTAGAGTAGAGTAGAGTAGAGTAGAGTAGAGTGCAGTGTGATGCAGTATAGTATGGTATAGTGTAGTATAGTATAGTGTGGTGTAGTGTGATGCAGTATTGTATAGTATGGTGTAGTATAGTAGAGTGCAGTGAGATGCAGTATAGTATGGTATAGTGTAGTATAGTGTAGTGTGATGCAGTATAGTGTAGTATAGGGTAGTATAGTAGAGTGTAGTGTGATGCAGTATAGTATAGTATATTATAGTAGAGTGTAGTTTTTTATAAACTTTTTTTATCTAGGCAAGTCAGATAAGAACAAATTCTTGTTCAGAATGACGGCCTACCAAAAGGCCTCCTGCGGGGACGGGGCCTGGGATTTTAAATTAAAATACATTAAATACAAATAAAAGACTAAATACACATCAAGACAAGAGAGACCCAACACAGCACTACATAAAGAGAGACCTAACACAGCACTACATAAAGAGAGACCTAACACAGCACTACATAAAGAGAGACCTAACACAGCACTACATAAAGAGAGACCTAACACAGCACTACATAAAGAGAGACCTAACACAGCACTACATAAAGAGAGACCTAACACAGCACTACATAAAGAGAGACCTAACACAACAACACAGCACTACATAAAGAGAGACCTAACACAGCACTACATAAAGAGAGACCTAACACAGCACTACATAAAGAGAGACCTAACACAGCACTACATAAAGAGAGACCTAACACAGCACTACATAAAGAGAGACCTAACACAGCACTACATAAAGAGAGACCTAACACAGCACTACATAAAGAGAGACCTAACACAGCACTACATAAAGAGAGACCTAACACAGCACTACATAAAGAGAGACCTAACACAGCACTACATAAAGAGAGACCTAACACAGCACTACATAAAGAGAGACCTAACACAGCACTACATAAAGAGAGACCTAACACAGCACTACATAAAGAGAGACCTAACACAACAACACAGCACTACATAAAGAGAGACCTAACACAGCACTACATAAAGAGAGACCTAACACAGCACTACATAAAGAGAGACCTAACACAGCACTACATAAAGAGAGACCTAACACAGCACTACATAAAGAGAGACCTAACACAGCACTACATAAAGAGAGACCTAACACAGCACTACATAAAGAGAGACCTAACACAGCACTACATAAAGAGAGACCTAACACAGCACTACATAAAGAGAGACCTAACACAGCACTACATAAAGAGAGACCTAAGACAACACAGCACTACATAAAGAGAGACCTAACACAGCACTACATAAAGAGAGACCTAACACAGCACTACATAAAGAGAGACCTAACACAGCACTACATAAAGAGAGACCTAACACAGCACTACATAAAGAGAGACCTAACACAGCACTACATAAAGAGAGACCTAACACAACAACACAGCACTACATAAAGAGAGACCTAAGACAACAACACAGCACTACATAAAGAGAGACCTAACACAACAACACAGCACTACATAAAGAGAGACCTAAGACAACAACACAACACTACATAAAGAGAGACCTAACACAGCACTACATAAAGAGAGACCTAACACAGCACTACATAAAGAGAGACCCAACACAGCACTACATAAAGAGAGACCTAACACAGCACTACATAAAGAGAGACCTAACACAGCACTACATAAAGAGAGACCTAACACAGCACTACATAAAGAGAGACCTAACACAGCACTACATAAAGAGAGACCTAACACAGCACTACATAAAGAGAGACCTAACACAGCACTACATAAAGAGAGACCTAACACAACAACACAGCACTACATAAAGAGAGACCTAACACAGCACTACATAAAGAGAGACCTAACACAGCACTACATAAAGAGAGACCTAACACAGCACTACATAAAGAGAGACCTAACACAGCACTACATAAAGAGAGACCTAACACAGCACTACATAAAGAGAGACCTAACACAGCACTACATAAAGAGAGACCTAACACAGCACTACATAAAGAGAGACCTAACACAGCACTACATAAAGAGAGACCTAACACAGCACTACATAAAGAGAGACCTAAGACAACACAACACTACATAAAGAGAGACCTAACACAACACTACATAAAGAGAGACCTAACACAGCACTACATAAAGAGAGACCTAACACAGCACTACATAAAGAGAGACCTAACACAACACTACATAAAGAGAGACCTAACACAGCACTACATAAAGAGAGACCTACACACACACGCACTACATAAAGAGAGACCTAAGACAACAACACAGCACTACATAAAGAGAGACCTAACACAGCACTACATAAAGAGAGACCTAACACAGCACTACATAAAGAGAGACCTAACACAGCACTACATAAAGAGAGACCTAACACAGCACTACATAAAGAGAGACCTAACACAGCACTACATAAAGAGAGACCTAACACAGCACTACATAAAGAGAGACCTAACACAACAACACAGCACTACATAAAGAGAGACCTAAGACAACAACACAGCACTACATAAAGAGAGACCTAACACAGCACTACATAAAGAGAGACCTAACACAGCACTACATAAAGAGAGACCTAACACAGCACTACATAAAGAGAGACCTAACACAGCACTACATAAAGAGAGACCTAACACAACACTACATAAAGAGAGACCTAACACAACAACACAGCACTACATAAAGAGAGACCTAACACAGCACTACATAAAGAGAGACCTAACACAGCACTACATAAAGAGAGACCTAAGACAACAACACAGCACTACATAAAGAGAGACCTAACACAGCACTACATAAAGAGAGACCTAACACAGCACTACATAAAGAGAGACCTAACACAGCACTACATAAAGAGAGACCTAACACAGCACTACATAAAGAGAGACCTAACACAGCACTACATAAAGAGAGACCTAACACAGCAACACAACACTACATAAAGAGAGACCTAACACAACAACACAGCACTACATAAAGAGAGACCTAACACAGCACTACATAAAGAGAGACCTAACACAACAACACAGCACTACATAAAGAGAGACCAAACACAACAACACAACACTACATAAAGAGAGACCTAAGACAACAACACAGCACTACATAAAGAGAGACCTAACACAACAACACAACACTACATAAAGAGAGACCTAAGCACACGCACTACATAAAGAGAGACCTAACACAACAACACAGCACTACATAAAGAGAGACCTAACACAGCACTACATAAAGAGAGACCTAACACAACAACACAGCACTACATAAAGAGAGACCTAACACAACAACACAGCACTACATAAAGAGAGACCTAAGACAACAACACAACACTACATAAAGAGAGACCTAAGACAACAACACAGCACTACATAAAGAGAGACCTAAGACAACAACACAACACTACATAAAGAGAGACCTAAGACAACAACACAACACTACATAAAGAGAGACCTAAGACAACATAACAAGGCAGCAACACATGACAACACAACACTACATAAAGAGAGACCTAACACAGCACTACATAAAAGGCAGCAACACATGACAACACAGCACTACATAAAGAGAGACCTAAGACAACAACACAGCACTACATAAAGAGAGACCTAACACAACAACACAGCACTACATAAAGAGAGACCTAAGACAACAACACAACACTACATAAAGAGAGACCTAACACAGCACTACATAAAGAGAGACCTAACACAGCACTACATAAAGAGAGACCTAACACAGCACTACATAAAGAGAGACCTAACACAGCACTACATAAAGAGAGACCTAACACAACACTACATAAAGAGAGACCTAACACAGCACTACATAAAGAGAGACCTAACACAACAACACAACACTACATAAAGAGAGACCTAAGACAACAACACAGCACTACATAAAGAGAGACCTAACACAGCACTACATAAAGAGAGACCTAACACAGCACTACATAAAGAGAGACCTAACACAACACTACATAAAGAGAGACCTAACACAGCACTACATAAAGAGAGACCTAACACAACACTACATAAAGAGAGACCTAACACAACAACACAGCACTACATAAAGAGAGACCTAACACAGCACTACATAAAGAGAGACCTAACACAGCACTACATAAAGAGAGACCTAAGCACAAGCACTACATAAAGAGAGACCTAACACAGCACTACATAAAGAGAGACCTAACACAGCACTACATAAAGAGAGACCTAACACAACACTACATAAAGAGAGACCTAACACAGCACTACATAAAGAGAGACCAACACAACACTACATAAAGAGAGACCTAACACAACAACACAACACTACATAAAGAGAGACCTAACACAACAACATAACACTACATAAAGAGAGACCTAACACAACACTACATAAAGAGAGACCTAACACAACAACACAACACTACATAAAGAGAGACCAAACACAACTAACACAACACTACATAAAGAGAGACCTAAGACAACAACACAGCACTACATAAAGAGAGACCTAAGACAACAACACAACACTACATAAAGAGAGACCTAAGACAACACAGCACTACATAAAGAGAGACCTAAGACAACAACACAACACTAGCATAAACAGAGACAACACAGCACTACATAAAGAGAGACCTAAGACAACAACACAACACTACATAAAGAGAGACCTAAGACAACAACACAACACTACATAAAGAGAGACCTAAGACAACAACATAACACTACATAAAGAGAGACCTAAGACAACAACATAACACTACATAAAGAGAGACCTAACACAACAACACAGCACTACATAAAGAGAGACCTAAGACAACAACACAACACTACATTAAGAGAGACCTAAGACAACAACACAACACTACATAAAGAGAGACCTAAGACAACAACACAACACTACATAAAGAGAGACCTAAGACAACAACATAACAAGGCAGCAACACATGACAACACAACACTACATAAAGAGAGACCTAAGACAACAACATAACAAGGCAGCAACACATGACAACACAACACTACATAAAGAGAGACCTAAGACAACAACATAACAATGCAGCAACACATGACAACACAACATGACAACAACATGGTAGCAACACAACATGACAACAACATGGTAGAAACGCAACATGACAACAACATGGTAGCAACACAACATGACAACAACATGGTAGAAACACAACATGACAACAACATGGTAGCAACACAACATGACAAGAACATGGTAGCAACACAGCATGGTAGCAACACAAAACAGGGTAGAAACATTATTGTCTGTATAGTGCAGTATTGTGTAGTATAGTGTAGTGGAGCATAGTGTAGTACAATGAGTGTTAAGCAGTACAGTGCAGTATAGTGTAGTGTAGTGTAATGCAGTATAGTGTAGATTAGCATAGTGTAGTGCAGAGCAGTGTACTATATTGTAGTGTAATGTAGTATAGTGTTGTGTAGTGTGGCATACTGTGGTATAGCATAGTGTAGTATAGTATAGTGTAGTGCAGTGTAGTGTAGTATAGTGTAGTGTAGTGTGGTGTAGTATAGTGCAGTATAGTGTAGTATAGTGCAGTGTGGTGTGGTGTAGTGTGGTGTAGTGTGGTGTAGTATAGTGTATTATAGTATAGTGTGGTGCAGTGTAGTGTTGTGTAGCATACTGTGGTATAGTATAGTATAGTGTAGTATAGTATAGTGCAGTGTGGTGTAGTGTAGTGTAGTATAGTGTAGTATAGTGTAGTGTAGTATAGTGTGGAGTAGTATAGTGCATTATTGTTTAGTGTAATGTAATGTAGTATAGTGTGATATAGTGTAGAGCGGCGTAGTGTAACGTAGTATGGTGTGGTATACTGTAGTATAGTGTAGTATAGTGTAGTATAGCATAGCGTACTGTAGTACGGTATATTGTAATGTAGTACAGTGTAGTATAATGTGGTGTAGTATAGTGTAGTATAGTGTAGTATAGCATAGCGTACTGTAGTACGGTATATTGTAATGTAGTACAGTGTAGTATAATGTGGTGTAGTATAGTGTAGTATAGTATAGTATAGTGTAGTATAGCATAGCGTACTGTAGTATGGTATATTGTAATGTAGTACAGTG